>NC_084584.2:20412500-20652500 GCF_033978685.3 Nerophis lumbriciformis | reverse complement strand
GAAGCTCGGCGTGGGTCTTGGTCTTGGTCTTGGTGTGGGTCTTGGTCTTGGTCTTGGTGTGGGTCTTGGTCTTGGTCTTGGTGTGGGTCTTGGTCTTAATCTTGGTCTTGGTGTGGGTCTTGGTCTTGGTCTTGGTGTGGGTCTTGGTCTTGGCATGGCGGGTCTTGGTCTTGGCATGGCGGGTCTTGGTCTTGGCATGG
The DNA here is from genome assembly GCF_033978685.3 of Nerophis lumbriciformis. NCBI lineage: Eukaryota > Metazoa > Chordata > Actinopteri > Syngnathiformes > Syngnathidae > Nerophis > Nerophis lumbriciformis. The sequence goes on along the minus strand of NC_084584.2, from coordinate 20,652,300 downwards.
TGGGTCTTGGTCTTGGTCTTGGTGTGGGTCTTGGTCTTGGCATGGCGGGTCTTGGTCTTGGCATGGCGGGTCTTGGTCTTGGCATGGCGGGTCTTGGTCTTGGTCTTGGTGTGGGTCTTGGTCTTGGCATGGCGGGTCTTGGTCTTGGTCTTGGTGTGGGTCTTGGTGTCGTCGAGCTGCGACTGGCGGCACTTGGCGTCTTGGAGCTGCGACTGGCGGCACTCTTGGAGCTGCGACTGGCGGCACTTGGCGTCTTGGAGCTGCGACTGGCGGCACTTGGCGTCTTGGAGCTGCGACTGGCGGCACTTGGCGTCGTTGAGCTGCGACTGGCGGCACTTGGCGTCGTTGAGCTGCGACTGGCGGCACTTGGCGTCGTTGAGCTGCGACTGGCGGCACTTGGCGTCGTTGAGCTGCGACTGGCGGCACTTGGCGTCGTGGAGCTGCGACTGGCGGCACTTGGCGTCGTGGAGCTGCGACTGGCGGCACTTGGCGTTGTTGAGCTGCGACTGGCGGCACTTGGCGTCGTGGAGCTGGTACCGGAGCTTGGCGTGGTGGGTCTTGGTCTTGGTCTTGGTCTTGGCGTGGAGGGTCTTGGTCTTGGCGTGGAGGGTCTTGGTGCTAGCCGTGGAGCAGCAACAGGTGCTAGCCGTGGAGCAGCGACAGGTGCTAGCCGTGGAGCAGCGACAGGTGCTAGCCTTGGAGCAGCGACAGGTGCTAGCCTTGGAGCAGCGACAGGTGCTAGCCTTGGAGCAGCTAGCCGTGGTGCTAGCCTTGGAGCAGGTGGAGGTGGCCTAGCTGGGGGTTGCGGCTTGGCAGGTCGGAAGACTGGTGAGGGCGGTCGTGCTGGAGGCTGTGGCTTGACAGGTCGGAAGACTGGTGGTGGCGGCCGTGCTGGAGGCTGTGGCTTGACATGGTGATGCAGAGCCACCCCACCAACACAGCTCCCGACCCCAGCCCCCCCCTCAAGGGGCGGATACCAGACGCGCTCCCTGCGATCTGGAACTCTCTCTAGGGGTGGGCGGGGGGAGGTCTGGAGGGGGGCTGAAACTTCCCTTTTAAGTTGTCCACAATGTTTTGTTTTTTTTTCCCCCACCTGGGGTTGTGTGGGCGGAAAAAAAGAAAAAAATTGTGACGGGGGCGGGACTTGAGTCTTGGGGGGCGGGGCATGAGTCTTGGGGGGCCGGGCATGAGTCTTGGGGGGCGAGGCATGCAATTTGGGACGTGGCTTGGACTGATTAGACCTGATTTCTAAAAACATGTTTTGATAATGATTTATCAAAGTCATGCCATTAGAGTCTTTTGTTGGAGGCAGGTGTTCAAAAGAAAAAGAGTTGAAAAAAAAATCCTGGGCTGTGATGTCATTCTGGGGAAGCCGGGCAGACTGTTGCTTGCTTCCGCCCGGAGGGGGCGGGGCTTGTGGGAGCGGCGTGTCCCGCTGGCTCGCGGAAGTCCTTCCTGGCGTCCCTCGCCTTTGGCGGCACTTCCGTGGCTGGGATGACGCGCCAACGTCCCCGGGCCAAACGGAGCTGACCGGCACCAGTTTGCCGGTCGGACCCCACATGAGATCCTTGCGCTCCGTGGGGGAATAGCGGAGCGTCTCAGCTTCCATGGCGCGCAGGACCTCCCACGTTCCTTCGTCCAATCTTGCGGGAGAACTTCTTTGCTGACGACATCTGTCATGACTTGGACTAAGGCTTGGTTTGTTCTCCCGAGGTGCAAGTGAATTGGACTGGTCATGGTGTGAAGGTAAATACATTTTTAATAATAACACTCAAAAGAACAAAAGGTGCGCTCAAGGCGGATGTACAAACTTGACTAATGAAAACAAAAGACTTGCACGGGGGCAAAAAACTATGAACAACAAAAAACACTAACTGTGGCAATAATAAACAAACTTACTTGGCATGGACATGAAGTGCGCAGAGGTGGACAGAGTGTGACAGGGGGCATAAATGCGGGGATGTCGTCAGGACGAACAACAGAAAATGAATGAACTTAAATACTATGGACATGATTAGTGAAAGCAGGTGCGTGACTCAAAACGTGAAACAGGTGCGTGACGTGACAGGTAAAAACTAATGGTTGCTATGGTGACAAACAAGAGTGCACAATGAGTCCAAACGTGGAACAGGTGAAACTAATGGGTAATCATGCAAACAAGACAAGGGAGTGAAAAGCCAGAAACTAAACAAAACATGACTTAAAACAAAACATGATTACACAGACATGACATATATATATATATATATATATATATATATATATATATATATATATATATATATATATATATATGTGTATGTATGTATGTAAGTATGTATGTATGTATGTCTATATATATATTGCCGTAATTGTTCAATAATACAGTTGTTTGAATCAAATTAAGAATGTCTAAAACCACCAATATCCCCCCCATCAAAAAAGCAAAATGGTTAGTTCCCATGGCGGAAAACCTAGCATCAAAGACATTACGCATTCACTCGCTGCACCAGCAATTTGGAACAACGCTGAGGTGCCAGAAGAAATGTAAACATATAATAAATCTACCTTTGGCAGTATTGGAGAAATGTATGTTTACGTTTTACTTTTACAACTCATTGCACATAACCGTGGTGCATTCAAGGGCCTTTAATTAAAATTAGGAACAGAGGCGTCACTAGTTTCTAAAAACTAGCCTCGAATGTGATGCTAAGCCCCTGCATATTTAATGTATAAATATACACAAATATGGAGCCCATTCCTCTGTTTGATGTAAACTGACGATGTCTTGCATCGTGTTGTGTGCTCCTCCGCTGCCAATGAAAGCGAGATGAAATTATGGAGAGTGACATTTAATATGTTTCCAAGACCGGGTGAAAGGCAGCGGAGGCCAGCGCTGCATATTTATGATGTGTGCTTTGTGCAGTGAAGCTATGCCAGTGTCATAAGTTATTGAAGACATTTGTTCTTATATGTGATGCTGCTTATGTATGCCCACTCTGCCGCCTTTCCCACCCCCCAACGGCACCTTTGTTTGGGGGTGAATTCATAAACAGAAGCAGCAGGCGTCTTTATTATTCAGATAATTGGCCATCATCAATCAGCCTCAGCACTTCCTATCCTTGACTAGATATCGATTTCCCGACTGGCTTCATTCTGCGTAAGCAATATTGCAGAGAAAAAAACAAAACATGTTTTCTCTCCCTCCGAGGGACTCGACAATTCCTCCCTTTTGGCTTTTTTGTTGTTATCGTCTCTCATTTCCCGCGCTAATCTCCTCCTGGCTTCTTTAAAATGTTAATTACGCCGTCGTGATTGAGTGTCTGCTGGCGTCGCCGGTAAACAGTGATTTATTTTATTTATCTGCGAATCGCCGCAAATGTCAAACTTTGACTATTAAGCGAGTGAGAAGTGGTGAGAAATAACAGCAGCCTTTGAAGATGGAGACGAATGAACATGAGAGTGCAAATGTATTTCTGTCTCACCCGATGTTGTCTCTCGCTGGTTTCATCTTCTACATTTTTTTTTGCACCCAGGATGTGATAAAGTGTGTGTAAAAAAAGAAAGAATGTTGTAGAGCAGGCCTGGGCAATTATTTTGCTTCGGGGGGCCAAATTTAGAGAAACAATGTGTCTGGGGGCCGGTATATCTATTTTTAAGAACACTAATACAAAACCTCGCAATAATGTCTGAATGCTAAAAACGTTATGACAGACCGCCTTAAAAAAGGGAATGGAATTTTAAATTTTTTTACTGAATGAGACAACCAGAATGTACAGTCGTGGTCAGAAGTTTACATACACTTGTAAACATTTGTGTTTCATCTGACATGACATGGTCAAAGATAAGACCTTCTGGAGGAAAGTTCTGTGGTCAGATGAAACAAAAATTGAGCAGTTTGGCCACAATCACCAGCAATATGTTTGGAGGAGAAAAGGTGAGGCCTTTAATCCCATGGAACACCATCCCTACCGTCAATCATGGTGGTGGTAGTATTATGCTCTGGGCCTGTTTTGCTGCCAATGGAACTGGTGCTTTACAGAGAGTAAATAGGACAATGAAAAGGGAGAATTACCTCCAAATTCTTCAGGACAACCTAAAATCATCAACCCGGAGGTTGGGTCTTGGCCGCAGTTGGGTGTTCCAACAGGACAATGACCCCAAACACGTCAAAAGTGGTAAAGGAATGGCTAAATCAGGCTAGAATTAAGGTTTTAGAATTGGTAGTAGTTTAGTTTGGTAGTTTGAGGTTACCGTGTGTCCCAGAGGCAATCACAGAAATGGCCCCACTAGGGTGCACTGTGCAGGGCTGCCGTGTATAGAGTACTGGCCCCTGGCTGGCACGGCTCCATGGAGGTGAGTGTTTGTCCAGTGCACAATCAAAATGATTTCTCCTTTTCATCAAAATGGGAAATTCAATCAAATTCTTCAAGATAACCTAAAATCATCAGCCCGGAGGTTGGGTCTTGGGCACAGTTGGGTGTCCCAACAGGACAATGACCCCAAACACGTCAAATCAAGCCTAAATCAGGCTAGAATTAAGGTTTTAGAATGACCTTCCCAAAGTCCTGATTTAAACTTGTGGACAATGCTGAAGAAACAAGTCCATGTCAGAAAACCAACGCATTTAGCTGAACTGCACCAATTTTGTCAAGAGGAGTGGTCACAAATTCAACCAGAAGTTTGTGGATGGCAAACAAAAGCGCCTTATTGCAGTGAAACTTGCCAAGGGATATGTAACCAATGTTCCCTCTATGGTGAGCGCCTGTGCAATTGTGCACTGCTCAAGCGTCCTCTGCGCACGGCAAATCTATGCCACGCACAAAATTAAATAAAAAAATAAGCGCATAACAATTTTCGACACACGGACACAACAGAGAAAACCGTTTTCGTCATCATTGTTCAAATATTGTAACGTCTGTCGAGACGCTTTGAGGACATGAATTCCATCGATCATTTTACTGAGCAAAACTCTTTATTGTCGGCCATAAACACATCACCAAAACATTAGTAAAAAAAAATATATCTAGCAAAACTGGTCATTTTCTGCAGTACAAACCAGACCAAAAGCAACTTTGTTATATCAACAGCAGCCGCTCGCCCTTTCTCACTTGCGCCAACACATGCACATATGACACTTAGCCAGTGATGCGTTTACAGCCACATAAAAAGTCGGACAACTCCAACACCATACGAAAAGTGTCATTCCAGGTCGTTACACTATGATTTACAAATCAAATGTGTGCTTATTCTAGTGTCATTTTTTAGGAATCTTAATTTATAAAAATCAATCCCGAAATGCTGTTAGTATATTAAATAAATACTAATAAAAATATATTTTTTACAAACAGGAAGTTGCAGGAATGAACACATGATCCCCTGCTTACATCTCATTGTGCAACATGTGAATGTTTTAATGGGAACTAAATGCAATGTCTGAAAGGGGTACAAATTATTTCCAAAGCAGGACAAACAATACAAGTACACAGTTCATGAAAAACAATATTTTTTGTTATTGTCATTGTAAGTGGGCCTAAACACTTATATTAGAAAATAACCTCATGGAAATGACTGCTGTCATTTGATTATAATAATAAGAGAATGTTGTCTGTCTATCTGTGTTGGCCCTGCGATGAGGTGGCGACTTGTCCAGGGTGTACCCCGCCTTCCGCCCGAATGCAGCTGAGATAGGCTCCAGCACCCCTCGCGACCCCGAAAGGGACAAGCGGTAGAAAATGGATGGATGGATGGATGGAGATTGAACTTGTTATTTAGTCAGGTTTGGGACAGGTGTGCTGCTGGTGTAGCCACAGTGTGCACGTCTGATGTTGCTCACATGGGCTCCACTGAATGCTCAGGGAGTTTTTGCATTTGCTCACACACATGAACAATTAGAGGGAACATTGCATGTAACCAAATATTAACATTGCTGTATGTATACTTTTGACCCAGCAGATTTGCTCACATTTTCAGTAGACCCATAATAAATTCATAAAAGAACCAAACTTCATGAATGTTTTTTTTTGTGACCAACAAGTATGTGCTCCAATCACTCTATCACAAAAAAATAAGAGTTGTAGAAATGATTGGAAACTCAAGACAGCCATGACATTATGTTCTTTACAAGTATATGTCAACTTTTGACCACCACTGTTCATGAAAATAAAGAATGTGGGATTTACAATATTAACTATGAACGATAAAACACTGAATATTGACAACATGAACGTCACACACCCTCTCGATCGACATATTTTACAATCAAGCGAAACGCAACAATATTGCAACAAACACAGCAAAATTTGAACGTGAAAGGTAAAAAAAAAACACACACCTACTATCTGATACATCACTAAGATTTAAAACTTTGTTTTCTGTCCCTGACACCCGCATTTCAGGCTGGCCGCTGTGGAAACGCTCCCCACCCACACTGCTTGGTGCCTCGTCTGAGCTGCCGTGACTTAGGTTACCATAGTAACTAGTACATCATGCAAAAGCGCAGACTCCAACCATTGAAATACTTTGTATAGTTCAAGACTTACGATCATTTGAAAACATCACTGCACATCATAATGGCGGCTACAGTTTCCATCTTAAAGATCTAAAAAAAAATTATTTGGGAATGTCCGGCGGGCCAGATTGAAAAGCTTAAGTGTAGAGTGTAAAGGAAGCTGGCATTGCTGGCGCAGCAGGAATAAAAAAGTTAATGACTGAAGGTAGGGAAGGTTAAAGAAGCTGCAAAGACATGGAAGCATTAAGTAAATGGAAGGGATGGTTAATGGCAAAGTGTACGGCAAGTGAGCGTCCATCATTTTGTCCCCTCGAGTGCCGACCCGCGTAACCTGTCCTGTAAGTGTCCCCCCCACCCACCCCCACCCACCTCACTAATCTAATTGTGAAGACACAAGCTCAGGATAATGGTAATCAGGAACAGTGCTTTTAGGTGATTAAATGCATACATTTTATCATGGGCAGCTCAAAATGCCTTGTAAGACATGAAGAGATATACATATTATTTGGGCTTTTATTATAATCAGACGAATGCTCAATGGCTTTGAGCATTTGCAATGAGTTGCATGTTACAGGTTACATATCTTTTATTATTGAATGTATCAAATGTGATGAATATTTAATGGACCACAATGGAAACAAGCCGTTTGACTTTTTTGTGCCATCCATTTGCCTTTTTAAAGCATTACATGGGTTCAATTATTTAAGATGTCAATAAACTTTCCAATCAATCAAAAGGTTGCTAAGTAAGTAAGACGTTTTGCTTGATGTGTTTCAACTAGGGATGTCCGATAATGGCTTTTTGCCGATATCCGATACTCTGAGATTGTCCAACTCTTTAATTACTGATACCGATATCAACCGATATATACAGTCTTGGAATTAACACATTATTATGCCTAATTTGGACAACCAGGTATGGTGAAGATAAGGTACTTTAAAAAAAAATTAATACAATAAAATAAGATAAATAAATTAAAAACATTTTCTTGAATAAAAAAGAAAGTAAAACAATATAAAAACAGTTACATAGAAACTAGTATTGAATGAAAATGAGTAAAATTAACTGTTAAAAGTTAGTACTATTAGTGGACCAGCAGCACGCACAATCATGTGTGCTTACGGACTGTATCCTTTGCAGACTGTATTGATATGTGAATGTGTGAATGTGTGTGTGTGAATGGGTGAATGTGGAAAATAGTGTCAAAGCGCTTTGAGTTCCTTAAAAAAAAAGGTAGAAAAGCGCTATACAAGTACGACCCATTTACCATTTAATTTACCATATATATTGATACATAATGTAGGAACCAGAATATTAATAACAGAAAGAAACAACCCTTTTGTGTGAATGGGGCAGGGAGGTTTTTTGGGTTGGTACACTAATTGTAAGTGTATCTCGTGTTTTTTATGTTGGTTTAATAAAAAAACAACAAAAAAACAAAAAACAAAAAAAAAACGATACCGATAATCAAAAAAACGATACCGATAATTTCCGATATTACATTTTAACGCATTTATCGGCCGATAATATCGGCAGGCCGATATTATCGGACATCTCTACAAATTATTTATTTATTTGTATATCATATTTGTATTTTATCTTTATATTTATTAATATATGCATTTGTAGTAATATCATATTGATATATGTAAGTTGATGTGAGACATTTCTACTTCCATATTAGAATGCTTTTTTTTATTTTATTTATTTTTATTTTTTTACCTATCCTTCTTCTTGTCTCTTATGATAAATGTGAACGATTGGCAAAATTCCCCCCAAAAAGTGCAGTTCTCCTTTAAGGCAATCTTTGAATGATGACATTATGAATAATCCATTCATTTACAAAAGACCTGAAACTCAGATGTAAACTCAACAAAAATGTAACCTATATATATATATATATATACAGTATATATATCTAGTTTCAACCAATCTTGCTCAAATTTCACACACGTCAGTCCCTGAAATGTGCCTAACAAGTTTCGTAGTTGTGTTTTGACGGGGTTTGATAACAGCGCCACCATACGGTGTATTTAAAAACACAGTACAAGCCAAAAGTTTGGACATGTCAAGACGTGGACTTTGGGGGGGGGTTTGTTTTCCCGAGATGCAAGAAAAGTTGGATCGGACATGGCGTGAAGGTAGGGACATGATGTATTTTAACACTAACAAAAGGAACAAACAGAAGGCGGAGAACAAACTTGACTATCCATCCATTTTCTACCGTTTATTCCCTTCGGGGTCGCGGGGGGCGCTGGAGCCAATCTCAGCTAAAATCGGGCAATGAAACAAAAATGAGCACTTAGGCAAAACTATGGACATGAACAAATAACACTTACTGTGACCGGAACGAACAGCATGAAACTATGGCAGCGTGACAATGGCATGAGCAGAGTGAACAGAAGTAACAGAGTTATTCATGGCATGAAGTGAGCAGAGGTAATGTCGCCAAGCCGACCAACAGAAAAAGACAGGCTTAAATAACAGTGAAATGATTAGTGACAGGTGCGCGAGTCCAAAACGTGAAACAGGTGAAACTAATAAGTTGCTATGGTGACAAAAACAATGCCGTAAAAACAGCAGGAACTAAGAGTCCAAAAACCAAACAGCACATGGCCAAACAAAAACATGATCAACAGACATGACAGGACACACCTTCTATTTATTGTGTTTTCTTTATTTTCATGACTATTTACATTGTAGATTGTCACTGAAGGCATCAAAACTATGAATGAACACATGTGGAGTTATGTACTCAACAAAAAAAGGGGAAATAACAGAAAACATGTTTTATATTCTAGTTTCTTAAAAATAGCCACACTTTGCTCTGATTACTGCTTTGCACACTCTTGGCATTCTCTCGATGAGCTTCAAGCACACCTGTGAAGTGAAAACCATTTCAGGTGACTACCTCTTGAAGCTCATCGAGCGAATGCCAAGAGTGTGCAAGGCAGTAATCAAAGCAAAGGGTGGCTATTTTGAAGAACATGGAATAGAAAACATTTTTTCAGTTATTTCACCTTTTTTTTGTTAAGTACATAACTCCACATGTGTTCATTCATAGTTTTGATGCCTTCAGTGACAATCTACAATGTAAATAGTCATGAAAATAAAGAAAACACATTGAATTAGGAGAAGGTGTTGTCCACATGCTTGGCCTGTACTGTATATACAGGGCATCCGGAAAGTATTCACAGCTAATAATAATAATAATAACTGGGATTTATATAGCGCTTTTCTAAGTACCCAAAGTCGCTTTACATGTAGAACCCATCATTCGTTCACACCTGGTGGTGGTAAGCTACTTTCATAGCCACAGCTGCCCTGGGGTAGACTGACGGAAGCGTGGCTGCAATTTGCGCCAACGGCCCCTCCGACCACCACCTGTCATTCATCATTCAATTCACCGGTGTGAGTGGCACCGGGGGCAAAGGGTGAAGTGTCCCGCCCAAGGACACAACGGCAGCGATTTTTGGATGGTAAGAGGCGGGGAGCGAACCTGCAACCCTCAGGTTTCTGGCACGGTTGCTCTACCCACTACGCCATGCCGCCCCACAGCTCTTCACTTTTACCCCATTTTGTTATGTTACAGCCTTATTCCAAAATGGAATAAATAAATTGTTCCTCTTCAAAATTGTACACAAAATTACCCACACTGACAATGTGGAAAGTTGTTTTAATTTTTTTTTTTCCAAACGTATTAAAAATAAAAAAAACATAAGTATATACAGCATTTGCTCAATACTTTGTTGATGCACATTTGGCAGCAATTACAGCCAAAAGTGTTTTTTAATACGATGCCACAAGCTTGGCACACCTATCTTTGGGCAGTTTTGAGCTCCCAAGCTCCATCTGGTTAGATGGGAAACATTGGTTTTCATCCAGAATGTCTCTCTACATTGCTGCATTCATCTTTCCCTCTATCCTGACTAGTCTCTCAGTTCCTGCCGCTGAAAAGCACCCCCACAGCATGATGCTGCCACCACCATGCTTCACTATAGGGATAGTATTGGCCTGGTGATGAGCGGTGCCTGATTTCCTCCAAACATGACGCCTGGCATTTATGCCCAACAGTTCAAGTTTTGTCTCATAATGTCAACTCACAATGCCGGTATGTTTTAGCGCTTTGATGGCGAGTTTACTGACAGATATAAGTAAGAACTTTACACTAAGTTATATTAGAAATGGCAACAACGTAGGATGAATGTCCCATAACAAGAAGATAGAGAAAAAGAAGAAGTGTATCGACTACGGTGTCGACACGAACTACAAAGTCGGAAGCGCATACATTTTCAGGACTTATGCAGATCCCAAATACAGATCAGCAGGTACAAGAAGGTAAAAAAAAGTTGCTTTTGCATAATATTGCGAAACGAAACGCCAGATAATATGTCTTACCTTATACACACCATAATAATTCTCGTATATTGAAGCACAGTACGATCCATCAAGCGGTGAGGCTTCACAGCTTACCAAAGTCGTACTAAAACATTTTGATCGATTTTTGAGCGCCGTGTGTAATGTTCGATATTTTCAATGGAACATATAAAATGTTGGTGTTGTTTACTGCCATCATATTGCAGTCTGCACATATCTCTTATGTTTGACTGCCATCTACGGGTCACACTTATCATTTCACCATGTACCAAATAAAATAGCTTCGAGGTCGGTAAGCACAACCAAAAGTATTACGTACATCAGGCGCACCGGGTTATAAGACGCATTGTCGAGTTTTGAGAAAATGAAAGAATTTTAAGTGCGCCTTATAGTCCGAAAAATACGGTAGTTGATTTTTTTATTTTAAATAAATTTGCTAAATCATAAAAAAAAAAAACTTTTCACATTGTCATTGTGGGATATTGTGTGGAGAATTTTGAGAACAAAAAAAGAATGTATTCCATTTTGGAATAATGTTGTAACATAACAACATTTGGAAAAACTAAAGCGCTGTGTATACTTTGGCATTTGCTGCAGGGATGTCGTCTCTTCTCATGGCGAAAAATAGTCCTTTCTTGTCGGGAGAACACCTTCCCATGGCTTTGAACCTGATATTTCCATAAGTTTGCCTTTCTTTTGTCCATTTCTGCTCGCTTGTGGCTCATCAGAAGCAAATGAACTGCAACCAAGTCCCCCCTGCTACGGCATGGTCTGAGGGTCAAAAAGGACACGCGTGCGGGTAATCAGCCATTAAAAGAATTAGTGCCGTTATTGAAGTTTAAAGTTAATAGGGCGTTAACTTTGACAGCCCTAATATATATATATATATATATATATATATATATATATATATATATATATATATATATATATATATATATATATTTGTGATATTTATATAGAAAACCCAAAAGCAGTGAAGTTGGCACGTTGTGTAAATGGTAAATAAAAACAGAATACAATAATTTGCAAATCCTTTTCAACCTATATTCAGTTGAATAGACTGCAAAGACAAGATAATTAACGTTCAAACTGGAAAACGTTATTTTTTTGCAAATATTAGCTTATTTGGAATTTGATGCCTGCAACATGTTTCAAAAAAGCTGGCACAAGTGGCAAAAAAGACTGAGAAAGTTGAGGAATGCTCATCAAACACTTATTTGGAACATCCCACAGGCGAACAGGCTAATTGGGAACGGGTGGGTGCCATGATTGGGTATAAAAGCAGCTTCCATGAAAGGCTCAGTCATTCACAAACAAGGATGGGGCGAGGGTCACCACTTTGTGAACAAATGCGTGAGCGAGTTGTCGAACGGTTTAAGAACAACATTTCTCATTTTCACCATCTACGGTCCGTAATATCATCAAAAGTTTCAGAGAATCTGGAGAAATCACTGCACGTAAGCATAATAAACATAGAATGCCTGTGACCTTCGATCCCCCAGACAGTACTGCATCAAAAAGCGACATCAGTGTGTAAAGGATATCACCACATGGGCTCAGGAACACTTCAGAAAACCACTGTAAGTAACTACAGTTTGTCGCTACATCTGTAAGTGCAAGTTAAAACTCTACTTTGCAAAGCGAAAGCCATTTATCAACAACACCCAGAAACACTGCCGAGCTCATCTAAGATGGACTGATGCTAAGTGGAAAAGTGTTCTGTGGTCTGACTAGTCCACATTTCAAATTGTTTTTGGAAACTGTGGACGTTGTGTCCTACGGAACAAAGAGGATAAGAACCATCCTGATTGTTATAGGCGCAAAGTTCAAAAGCCAGCATCTGTGATGGTATGGGGGTGTATTAGTGCCCAAGACATGGGTAACTTACACATCTGTGAAGGCACCATCAATGCCTTCACTGATCACTTATCAGTGCAATGTGTGTCAAATCATCATCATATACCAATCATCATATGACCCTCCCTAGTGTGCCTCTGATTGGCTCGCCAGTGTCTATGACCGAGACCGCTCTGGCTGCAGTGCCCTCTGCTGGTTGTTCAGGGGAGTGCGTAAGTCACATTTATTTGTGCATCTGGTTTGTGGGAGGAATGTCTCATCGACACAAAAGCAAAAAATCGATCCATTTATGCAAATTCAATACAAATACAAATACAAAATCAAGCATATTTATATTCAAATCTCAAAAATATATTTACAAATACACGTTTATTTATACAAATTCTTGATTTATTTGTATGTCACATTTTTATATTTATAAATTTCATTTGTATACATTTTCAAATCTCAAACATATATTTACAAATACGCGTTTATTTATACAAATTATTAGGGATGTCCGATAATGGCTTTTTGCCGATATCCGATATTCCGATATTGTCCAACTCTTTAATTACCGATACCGATATCAACCGATACCGATATCAACCGATATATACAGTTGTTGAATTAACACATTGTTATGCCTAATTTCGACAACCAGGTATGGTGAAGATAAGGTACTTTTAAAAAAAATTAATAAAATAAAATAAGATAAATAAATTAAAAACATTTTCTTGAATAAAAAAGAAAGTAAAACAATTTAAAAACAGTTACATAGAAACTAGTAATTAATGAAAATGAGTAAAATTAACTGTTAAAGGTTAGTACTATTAGTGGACCAGCAGCACGCACAATCATGTGTGCTTACGGACTGTATCCCTTGCAGACTGTATTGATATATATTGATATATAATGTAGGAACCAGAATATTAATAACAGAAAGAAACAACCCTTTTGTGTGAATGAGTGTGAATGAGTGTAAATGGGGGAGGAAGGTTTTTTGGGTTGGTGCACTAATTGTAAGTGTATCTTGTGTTTTTTATGTTGGTTTAATAAAAAAATAAAAAATAAAAATAAAAAAACGATACCGATAATAAAAAAAAACGATACCGATCATTTCCGATATTACATTTTAATGCATTTATCGGACATCTCTACAAATTATTTATTTATTTGTATATCACATTTGTATTTGTATTTGTATATTTATTAATATATGCTTATGTATTAATATCATATTGATATATGTAAGTTGATGTGAGACAATTCTACTTTCATATTAGAATGCTTTTTTTTTTTTTATCCATCCCTCTTCTTGTCTCTTATGATAAATGTGAACGATTGGCAAAATTCCCCCCAAAAAAGTGCAGTTCTCCTTTAAGGCAATCTTTGAATGATGACATTATGAATAATCCATTCATTTACAAAAGACCTGAAAACTCAGATGTAAACTCAACAAAAATTGAACTTTCCTGAAATCAAGGCGTGTGTCAATCAAACTCGTAAATTCCTTGACTACGCTTAAATAAGATTATTAGGACAATTGGTGTGATAAGGGTTAGGGTTCGCAGCCGAGTGTGAAGCGACTGGGATGGGAATCAGCACCTCCAAGTCCGAGTCCATGGTTCTCGCCCGGAAAAGGGTGGAGTGCCATCTCCGGGTTGGGGAGGAGATCTTGCCCCAAGTGGAGGATGCCACCCGAACGCCTCCCTAGGAACGTGTTTCGGGCACGTCCGACCGGTAGGAGGCCACGGGGAAGACCCAGGACACGTTGGGAAGACTATGTCTCCCGGCTGGCCTGGGAACGCCTCGGGATCTCCCGGGAGGAGCTGGACGAAGTGGCTGGGGAGAGGGAAGTCTGGGCTTCCCTGCTTAGGCTGCTGCCCCCGCGACCTGACCTCAGATAAGCGGAAGACGATGGATGGATGGATGGATGGATGGTGTGATAAGGAGGCAGTATGCAAATCACAGTGTTTTTAGGCATTGTTCCTTTCACAGACTAACATTACAATATGGATTAGGGTGACTCATAGTCATAGCGGGTATTAAGGTGCAAAATATAAACGAGGTGAACATTCCCCGAGATTTAGGATGATGGGTAAATTTTGTTTTGACTGCCAGGCGACGGTGGAACGTACTGAGAATAGATGCACTTTAGATGGCATGAAATATTGAGGAGAAAGTCGGAAGAAAAAAAAACAAGAGTAAAGCAATTGGAGTCTGAAGAAATAAAGACTGGGAAAAAAAACGTGTTTTATTTGTTGTAGTAGTAGTAGTAGTAATAAAAGTTACCCTCGTAAAATGTAATTGGATTTAATGCAAAAAGAAACACTCACCACCCAATTAGTTTAAAAGGTCTATATTTTTTTAGGGTCAAGTTTGAGCTCCAGTGATGGAGCAGAACATGTTGGTTGTGTTTGGTTCATACTCAATATGCTTCTGCCCTTAGAACTCACATTATTTATATGGCTCCTTTTTCCAGTAGGCAACATAGTCCCATTACTCTACCCTTTATAATCAAATATAAAAGCAGAAAGAAAAAAAACATATACAAACATTTGTCAAGTATTGACAAACCTGAACATACTTGAGCTAGTTTCTCAAAAAGTGCTAAGGGAGGGGGGGGGGGGGGGGGTGAGGTTTATTGCTCAGAGGCACAATATGTTTCCTTCTCCCCCCCTGCCCCCTTTCCCTGACTTAGTGAGGCTGAGAGATTTGTAGCACAAAGCAAACAACAGCTGAGTCAATAAGCGTGGTCATTCAGCATCACCACCCTCCACTTGGCTGGCTGCAGGATGAGCATCGATCCAGGAAGCAATTAAGCTAGCATGTGAACATATTCGCTGAAAAGATGCTTTCTCTGCTCGCACATCATCATCATCGCTCTAAAAGTGAAGCTATCCTCATTGCAAGCTTGGTGATATTCGACCGGAAAGAGCTCTCGCATTTCTGTGAGTTAGCTCGGTAATCAGTAACTCAGCTAGCGAGGTTGTTGCTTTTGTTGGCCGGTCATAAGTAAGTGTTGTAGTTTGTGACTTAACTCATACTTGCCAACCTTGAGACCTCCGATTCCGGAAGGGTATATATATATATATATATATATATATATATATGTATATATATATATATATATAAGAAATACTTGACTTTCTGTGAATTCTAACTATATATATATATATATATATATATATATATATATATATATATATATTTTATTATATATACATAAATAAGAGAAATACTTGAATTTCAGTGTTCATTTACTTACACATATACACACACACATAACACTCATCTACTCATTGTTGAGTTAAGGGTTGAATTGTCCATCCTTGTTCTATTCTCTGTCACTATTTTTCTAACCACACTGAACACCCTCTCTGATGATGCATTCTGCTTCGTCTCCTTGTTGTGTGCGCAGTTGTGCACTGCGCTCTCTAAAAGCTGTAGATGTTATTGTCATATATGCATGCACAGTAGATGGCAGTATTGTCCTGTTTAAGAGTGTCACAACATTGCTGTTTACGGCAGACGAACTGCTTTACGGTAGACGAAAACGTGACTGCTGTTGTTGTGTGTTGTTACCGCGCTGGGAGGACGTTAATGAAACTGCCTAACAATAAACCCACATAAGAAACCAAGAACCCGCCCTCGATCATTCTACAGTTGTAACGTGATTGGGCAGGCACGCTGTTTATGTTGTGGGAAAGCGGACGTGAAAACAGGCTGTCGACACGTCACTCAGGTCCGCCTGAATTCCGGGAGATTTTTGGGAGAAAATTTGTCCCGGGAGGTTTCCGGGAGAGGCGCTGAATTTCGGGAGTCTCCCGGAAAATCCGGGAGGGTTGGCAAGTATGACTTAACTCGTTAGGTCAGACAATTATTCAGTGTAGCTACTTCAATTATGAGTGAGTTAGCTTGGTCAGTCGGTTGTGAGTTAAGGCTGTAACATACTGTTGCGCAGCTGTGGGTCGTCAGGGCCAGCAAGGCCTTCTCTGCTGGCTGAACATAACCAGAAATCATGATCATAATTAAAGATAAAATTATTTTTTAATTTACCGTATTTTTCGGAGTATAAGTCACACCGGAGTATAAGTCGCACCTGCCGAAAATGCATAATAAAGAAGGAAAAAAACATATATAAATCGCACTGGAGCCCGGCCAAACAATGAAAAAAACTGCGACTTATAGTCCGAAAAATACGGTACTTGCCCTAAATAAGTATTCATATTCTCTTCATGTCATATTATGCTCGTTCCAGCGCTGTTGTTTTTGTCAGAGTGTGTAGGTGACGAACCCCAAGATGCAGAGATGGCGGCAGGCATTGAGCAGGAAAACATGATTTAATTTAACACTATAACCAAAAACAAACAAAAGGGTACAAACAAAAGGCGCGCACAAGGCGGAAAACAAACTTGGCTATGAACAAAACTATAGACATGAAAAACTACACTTACTGTGACGTGAAAAAACAAACACTTACGTGGCAAGAAACGAGACTATGGCATGAGCAGAGTGAACATAAGTAGACACAGCTACAACGACAAGTATAAATGACAGGTAGTAGCGACAGTAATCTAGCCCTGACTGGAGGACAAAGCATATCTAAATAGCAGCTGGCTGATTGACACCAGGTGTGTCCCGGTGCTGATCAGCCACAGCTGAGGGGAAAAAACACTAAGGGATACAAGCAGGAAATAAAGACAAAATAAGAGGACAAGCCTGACAGTTTTTAGGTTAGAGTTTGTATCCAATCAGAATTCAGCTAGCTTATGTTGCCATGCTGTACCAAATCTGCCCGGGGCCTTCAGAATCAACAATGCGGACGTCAGTTGATAGACAGTTGCGATAGCCAATCAGATCACGAATTGTTGTCAGTAAGGCCTTCTCCTCACGTTGAACGTGATATTTACGCGTCCTGTGATTGGATACTCACCGGGACCGTTAGCGGATGAATTTGAGAAAAACATAGAGTTGAGAGACAGTTGCGATAGCCAATCAGATCACAAGTTGTTGACAGTAGCCTAACCAAGTAGCCTGATGTTAACGAGACTGTGATTGGATACTCACTTGTCATTCCAAAGTGAGTATCCAATCCATCTATCCCATCCATCCATCTTCTTCCGCTTATCCGAGGTCGGGTCGCAGGGGCAGCAGCCTAAGCAGGGAAGCCCAGACTTCCCTCTCCCCAACCACTTCGTCCAGCTCTTCCCGGGGGATCCCGAGGCGTTCCCAGGCCAGCCGGGAGACATAGTCTTCCCAACGTGTCCTGGGTCTTCCCCGTGGTCTTCTACCGGTCGGACGTGCCCTAAACACCTCCCTCGGGAGGCGTTCGGGTGGCATTCTGACCAGATGCCCGAACCACCTCATCTGGCTCCTCTCAATGTGGAGGAGCAGGGGCTTTACTTTGAGCTCCCCCCGGATGACAGAGCTTCTTACCCTATCTCTAAGGGAGAGCCCCACCACCCGGCGGAGGAAACTCATTTCGGCCGCTTGTACCCGTGATCTTGTCCTTTCGGTCATAACCCAAAGCTCATGATCATAGGTGAGGATGGGAACGTAGATCAACGGGTAAATTGAGAGCTTTGCCTTCCGGCTCAGCTCCTTCTTCACCACAACGGATCGATACAGCGTCCGCATTACTGAAGACGCCGCACCGATCCGCCTGACGATCTCACGATCCACTCTTCCCTCACTCGTTAACAAGACTCCGAGGTACTTGAACTCCTCCACTTGGGGCAGGGTCTCCCCCGCAACCCGGAAATGGCACTCCACCCTTTTCCGGGCGAGAACCATGGACTCGGACTTGGAGGTGCTGATTCTCATCCCAGTCACTTCACACTCAGCTGCGAACCGATCCAGTGAGAGCTGAAGATCCTGGCCAGATGAAGCCATCAGGACCACATCATCTGCAAAAAGCAGAGAACTAATCTTGCAGCCACCAAACCAGATCCCCTCAACGCCTTGACTGCGCCTAGAAATTCTGTCCATAAAAGTTATGAACAGAATCAGTGACAAAGGGCAGCCTTGGCGGAGTCCAACCCTCCCTGGCAACGTGTCCGACTTACTGCCGACAATGCAGACCAAGCTCTCTGAGCACTCCCCACAGGACTTCCCGAGGGACACGGTCGAATGCCTTCTCCAAGTCCACAAAGCACATGTAGACTGGTTGGGCAAACTCCCATGCACCCTCGAAGACCCTGCCGAGAGTATAGAGCTGGTCCACAGTTCCATGACCAGAACGAAAACCACACTGTTCCTCCTGAATCCGAGGTTCGACTATCCGGCGTAGCCTCCTCTCCAGTACACCTGAATAGACCTTACCGGGATAGCTGAGGAGTGTGATCCCACGATAGTTAGAACACACCCTCCGAGTATCCAATCACAGGTTGCAATTTAGCAGGAAGCAGGAAGTGTTTTGCCGTAGCCAGGATAGCAGAGAAGGAGACCAAAACGTTGATGAGGTGGCAGATATATATTTGCAAGGCCATTTTCAAGAAGGATATTACGGTGGCAGAGGGGTTAGTGCATGTGCCTCACAATACGAAGGTCCTGAGTAGTCCTGAGTTCAATCCTGGGCTCGGGATCTTTCTGTGTGGAGTTTGCATGTTCTCCCCGTGACTGCGTGGGTTCCCTCCGGGTACTCCGGCTTCCTCCCACCGCCAAAAACATGCACCTGGGGATAGGTTGATTGGCAACACAAAATTGGCCCTAGTGTGTGAATGTGAGTGTGAATGTTGTCTGTCTATCTGTGATGAGGTGGCGACTTGTCCAGGGTGTACCCCGCCTTCCGCCCGAATGCAGCTGAGATAGGCTGCAGCACCCCCCGCGACCTCAAAAAGGGACAAGCAGTAGAAAATGGATGGATGGATATTTAATGAGAAACTACATATTGTGAGACAATGCCGGCCAACCCCGGAAGCTAACTCAGCTGTTCTGGTGATGAAATGGGGAAATGCCCGCCATTTCCACTCTAATCAGCTGATTTTAAAGGGGTACCACTGGCTTATACAGCGTCGAATGGGTTCTACAAATTGTGAGTTCAAATTTTTTTTTTTTCACTTTTAATATGTTTTTTGCGATTTAAATGTTGACAGTACCACATAAGATATGTCTTAATTGCTGATGCGGGTTAATTGGTTTTTAAATGCGCCAGAAAATAACCAGTTTTGTACACTGTTGAGGTGATTCAATGACCAGTGGGGCGTGAATGTGTTTCTCTATAGTATTTCTCCAGCAATGGTCATGTGGTGACATAGATTATGGTATTTTGAGAGGTAATTTTTAAAGTCGGACATCACTGAAGGCCTGTCTTACATAGCGTAGCCCTCTGACAACGTCTTGTTCGATTCATAATAATAATAATAACGGATTAGATTTTATATCGCAATTTTCTATTGTTAGATACTCAAAGCGCTCACAGAGAAGTGGGAACCTATCATTCATTCACACCTGGTGGTGGTAAGCTACATTTGTAGCCACAGCTGCCCTGGGGTAGACTGACGGAAGCGAGGCTGCCAGTTTGCGCCTACGGCCCCTCCGACCACCACCTGTCATTCATTCATCATTCATTCACCAGTGTGAGCGGCACTGGGGGCAAGGGTGAAGTGTCCTGCCCAAGGACACAACGGCAGCGATTTGGATGTCAAGAGGCGGGGAGCGAACCTGCAACCCTCAGGTTTCTGGCACGGCCGCTCTACCCACTACGCCATACCGGCCCTACCGATTCATAGTTCTTCCGTGGGGATTGGCGCTAGCCTTGTAATTCTCTTCCAAAACACTAAGGAGTAGTGTGTCCTGAAGGAAAATCGCAGCCGTCGTTGACTAGATATATACCTTCTTGTAAAGAGTGACGACATTCGACAACCACAACTTCGACATCTTTGTCTGCACTGGAACTAATCACTCGGAAAGGTCAGTTTACTTTAATGAACATTTTACTTATAAACCTTTGTGAAGATGACTTCTTCACAAACTTCTGAGCAAGTCGCGGCAGAGGACGCTAATATCAGGAGAGAGTTATGTAATTGAAAATAAACAAAACCGTTAAATAACTATTGTAACGACATGCTGGTGTTAATGTGTATGGTGTTTGGCAATAAAAGCTAAAAAGAGTGCCGGACTCGTACTTTGTGACTTTCTTCTGGACGCAACAACACAATAAGAAAAAGACACATTCAGTAATTACTTTTAGAGCGAGATATAAAGTACACAATCTACGTTTTTATGCAAATGTTTAATCATTGTTGCTTTCTTTCATACACATTTTTTGCATTACAAGCACAAAGTCTGCTTTCCTGTGGTCGGGGACCTTCATTTCAAAAGCTGACCACAGCTCTGCGGTCTGTGTCGATGCCGACCTCTGATTTTTTGGAAGTGCACGCAATGCTACGCAGGAGGAAGGTGCAAGATGACGTTGCCTACACAAGTAACCAGACTAACTAGTTAGACATGTAATGGTTTGGTTACTGAGGTCGGTTAGTGTAGTTGCAGTCAAGTTAGCAAATTGCTAGGATGTTTGCTCAGTTCTAAATTAGTGGCAAAGCTAATTAGGTCAGGTGAGTGATTCTTAGTTACTTCAATTATAATTAAGTTTAGACCGTCATTAGGTGGCTAAGCTGGTCCCGGTTGTAAGTAAGAATTTTAGTAGCTTAGCTACTTACGTCGGACAATTATTCAGTTATGATAAACATGTTGAACTTATTGATAATTGTATTTTACTCACCAAATACAACATACTTCACTAAAAACTTATTTAATATTTAATGTTATCATTTATGGAGTATATTGTGAATAAACGGACAACAGGAAGTGAACAACTTCCTACTCCCTTTCGAACATGTTGAAAAGAGAAACTGGAAATTGTGATGTATCATGTTGTAATTGTATGCATGTTCAAAATAAACTCTAACCATAAACCATAGGTCGAATGGTTTGTTGTGGATGAGGTTCCAAGTTTGTTCAGTCATAAGTGAGTTATGTATTTGCTAATTAGGTCATATTATTTGTATCAGTTATTTTGGTTAAGAGGAACTGCACTTTTTTGGAATTTTGCCTATCGTTCACAATCCTTGTGGGAGATAAGAAGACAGATGTATTTTTTTTAATTCTAATTCGTAAATGCATGTAAACAAACCTCCATTTAAATGGAGTCATAAATGGATCCTGTATTTTGCCCATAAAGCCCTCTCAATAACCATCCAAAAATTGCCAACAATACTCCATTTACAATTTGTGACCTGAATATTAATCATGTATTAGTGATATTGTTATTATAAGCGCTAACGCAGACAAACTATGTTTAGCGGCGCCGTCACCACGGAGCGCTAACTAGATTGTGCTGCTATATTGACGTCATCAGCTAAGGAACTGCTTCCTCGCCTCGGAGACCCCGAACTGTTGAACAACTTAAGCTGTACATCAAGCAAGAATGGGAAAGAATTCCACCTGAGAAGCTTAAAAAATGTGTCTCCTCAGTTCCCAAACGTTTATTGAGTGTTGTTAAAAGGAAAGGCCATATAACACAGTGGTGAACATGCCCTTTCCCAACTACTTTGGCACGTGTTGCAGCCATGAAATTCTAAGTAAATTATTATTTGCAAAAAAAAAAATAAAGTTTATGAGTTTGAACATCAAATATCTTGTCTTTGTAGTGCATTCAACTGAATATGGGTTGAAAAGGATTTGCGAAACATTGTATTCCGTTTATATTTACATCTAACACTATTTCCCAACTCATATGGAAACAGGGTTTGTAGTAGTGAGGTGAACTTTGCCATTTTTTGGCTGTGTGAATATCACGGGATATCATTTACAAACACATGAGAATGTCATTGTGATCCACAAAAAACAAACAACACTTTAAATTTGAAAAGGCCATATCAATCAACTGTTGGTGGCACGTCAGGATGGGCTTGGACAGCTGTTTGGTGTGTGTGTGTGTGGGTGTGTGTGTGTCTGTGTGTGTGTGGGTGTGTGCTTAAGAGTGGAGCGCAACAGCTGACAGTTTGATATTAACTGTCAAAGAATCAATCAAATCCAATGATTGACATTTACTACATTTTTCAGTAATTCTGCTGGCAACATTCTTATTGATCATTGTATTCAATAAAGCAATTCTTGATGTCCCCCTCCTCGACCATTTTATAGCGTCTGATAAACCTAGCAGTATACAGTATATAAGTATTTTCTATTCAATAGTCACATAGTTCAATGATGACTTCACGGTCCAGCCAAAATCGTTGCATAAATTGAACGTTCATTAGACCGAGCACATTGGTTCGCAACCCAAAATGTTGAAAGAGCCATATTGGACCAAAAATACAAAAAACAAATCTGTCTGGAGCCGCAAATAATGAAAAGCCGTATATAAGTTTTATAATGAAGGCGAAACATGACGTAAGTGTCTCTATTAGCTATATTAGCCTACTATCAAAATGACTATGTGTGGCAGGCTGAAGCAAATCTTCGTTGACAGAAATGTTGAAATGGAATATTTATTCTACACATTTTTACAACATTGGAAACCATTGCTAAATCTGAGGCTACTCAGAAGGTGAGATAACTCCTGGAAATTACTGGCTTTTAATGGCCAAAGGTATAGATGAAGTTAAAGGAAACAACAGGCTGTCTTCTTCTAATAGATTTATTACAATCTTTGGCACGCTAGGTAATGTTTGCTGTGGTCTGGAACAACATGGCACACAAACAACTATCTGAAATGCAGCCAATATTACATTCAGATAATGTGTCGTGAGACATGCAAAACTAAATTATATACAAAGAATATAAATGTAAAGGAAATTAAATGAACTCAAATATACCTGCAAATGAGGCATAATGATGTAATATGTACATACAGCTGGCCTAAAAAGCCTGATTAGCAATCCAACAAGTCATTAACATCAACAAAGCGCACCTTTGTGCATTCACGCACAGCATGAAACTTTTGGTGGACAAAATGAAACGGAGTGGAAGATTTTACATGTAAACAAACTGTTGCGTCACAGTCCACACTATGGTGAGTTCAGGAACCGCCGAAATTAGTAGGACAAAACGGTGTTCACCAAATACACATATTAAACATATTAAACAGGGGCTTTCTAACAATTGGGAAGGTTTGTGTCATGTTTGTCCTCAAACAAAAACCATGCTAAAACAAAAAAATATTCAACCCTTTTTAAAAAATGCTCCAGGGAGCCACAAGGGTTGCTTACCCCCGACCTAGGACATACATATGCGGCCGATATGCTCGGTCGCCTTCCGCCGCGGTTACAACCTTCTTCTCTTTCAGTCAAGCAGAGAGGTAGACAATGTGCATTTTGATTTTTGAGAGGGACAAGTGGTAGAAAATAGATGGATGGATAGTTGATAGAGAGTGTCATTATGGTCCATTTATCCTCATCTCAAAGGATGTTCCCAGGTGTCTCCAATTGACGCGAACCGAATAGGTTTGATCATTTTCTGGAAGTTTTGTTGATCATTTTACTCAGTGTGGTGTACACTGCATCCAAACTTCAAGTGTGTTGTAATGTTTCACCTTCCAGAGGCACTGGACTTATTGTAACCTCAGAAACAGACAAGAACAAGAAAGTTTGATCATATTACACCTATACTGGCTCACCTGCACTGGCTTCCTGTGCACTTAAGATGTGACTTTAAGGTTTTACTACTTACGTATAAAATACTACACGGTCTAGCTCCATCCTATCTTGCCGATTGTATTGTACCATATGTCCCGGCAAGAAATCTGCGTTCAAAGAACTTCGGCTTATTAGTGATTCCCAGAGCCCAAAAAAAGTCTGCGGCCTATAAAGCGTTTTCTATTCGGGCTCCAATACTCTGGAATGCCCTCCCGGTAACAGTTAGAGATGCTATCTCAGTAGAAGTATTTAAGTCCCATCTTAAAACTCATTTGTATACTCTAGCCTTTAAATAGACCCCCTTTTTAGACCACTTGATCTGCCGTCTCTTTTCTGCTCTGCACAGATTAGGTGACCACAGATGACGCGCTAGCTGATCAAAGTCGGGACCCGAGGTGGACCACTCATCTGTGCATCAGTTGGGGGTTGCGGGGGTTGAGGTTTTCCTTGCCCTGTGGGATCTGAGCCGAGGATGTGGTTGTGGCTTGTGCAGCCCTTTGAGACACTCGTGATTTAGGGCTATATAAATAAACTTTGATTGATTGATTGAAACGTGTAGGACAAAAGTACGTCGATGGGAGAATACGAGAAAGGCCAGATTTGACAGTGACTCTCGATACTTCAAGGTTGCTCCGCCCAGATGAAGGCACACAGTGACAAACTTACATCAAGCACTTAAGTACTTAAAGGCCTACTGAAACCCACTACTACCGACCACGCAGTCTGATAGTTTATTTATCAATGATGAAATCTTAACATTGCAACACATGCCAATACGGCCGGGTTAGCTTACTAAAGTGCAATTTTAAATTTCGCGCGAAATATCCTGCTGAAAACGTCTCGGTATGAAGACGCCTGCGCGTGACGTCACAGATTGTAGAGGACATTTTGGGACAGCATGGTGGCCAGCTATTAAGTCGTCTGTTTTCATCGCAAAATTCCACAGTATTCTGGACATCTGTGTTGGTGAATCTTTTGCAATTTGTTCAATGAACAATGGAGACAGCAAAGAAGAAAGCTGTAGGTGGGAAGCGGTGTATTGCGGCAGGTGTTGTGCCGGATAACGCGCCCCTGCCGTAGAATGCACCCCCTGACTGTTGTGCCGGATAACACAGCCGGTATTTTCATTGTTTACATTCCCGGAAGTTGACAGTCAAGCTTTACCATTGGCCTATGGAGAACTGGGACAACAGAGACTCTTACCAGGAGGACTTTGAGTTGGATATGCAGACGCGGTACCGTGAGTACGCATGCAACTGCGGCTTCCAAACATTTGATCGCTTGCCCGTACGTGCGTGCCGCTATGTACATGTCACACACGTAACTTTGGGGACTTTGGGGAAATATATGTGCTGTATGAACTTTGGGGAGGTGAACGGTACTTTGGGATATGGGATTGAGTGTGTTGTGCAGGTGTTTGAGTTGTATTGGCGGGTTATATGGACGGGAGGGGCGAGGTGTTTGTTATGCGGGATTAATTTGTGGCATATTAAATATAAGCCTGGTTGTATTGTGGCTAATAGAGTATATATATATGTCTTGTGTTTATTTACTGTTTTAGTCATTCCCAGCTACATATCAGGTCCCACTCGCCTCTCACAGCATCTTCCCTATCTTAATCGCTCCAACAGCCCTCTAGTCCTTCACTCTCACTTTCCTCATCCACAAATCTTTCATCCTCGCTCAAATTAATGGGGAAATCGTCGCTTTCTCGGTCCGAATCGCTCTCGCTGCTGGTGGCCATGATTGTAAACAATGTGCGGATGTGAGGAGCTCCACAACCTGTGACGTCACGCTACTCGTCTGCTACTTCCGGTACAGGCAAAGCTTTTTTATCAGCGACCAAAAGTTGCGAACTTTATCGTCGATTTTCTCTACTAAATCCTTTCAGCAAAAATATGGCAATATCGCGAAATGATCAAGTATGACACATAAATTGGACCTGCTATCCCCGTTTAAATAAGAAAATCACGTTTCAGTAGGCCTTTAAATCCATTGAACAAAGGTCCCTTAGTGCAGTTGTAACTGAGTTGGCTCGGTTGTTTGTGAGTTAGCACGTTGGTTGGTTGGTAATACGTGAGTTGCAGGGTGGCCCAAAAAAAACAGAAACTATAAGAATGTTATTAAATCCTACACATTTCCAGCCAATTTTAAGAAATGTTCTTACCTTAACTCTAATCTGTGTATGGCCAATCCCTAAAGTTTCCGTTATCTTGGTCGTTTTGAATAAAAGTCATGTGCTTTCCAAAATACAGTATGTTCCAAATGGACTGGGCGGCAATTAAGGCAAACTTGCATATGTCGCACAAAATTGCCAATAGGTCTTGAAAGTTGCATTGTGGGTCTTGCTGGACTCTGAATCGCTTATTTTACATGGCTGAATTTAAGACTCTGTGCTTAATTTTATTTATTTCTTGAGCAAATTCAAAACATGGTGAGAACGTGCGGCATCATTAACTGCCACAATCGTGATAATGATCGCTTCAGGGAAAATAAAGGATTTGGTGAACTTTTTCTCATTTCCAGCATGAAACTAAAGCCGAAGGAATTACTGGGTTATGAAGCTATTAAAGAGATGGCGAATAGCCTGGAAAAAGGCGGTGAGATGATCAAACATGACTTTTAACGCCATCACCTGGTACATGTTGGTGTGTTCACTGCATTTTCAGACTGGTAAATTTCAATCAAAGCATGTTCGATGTAGTTTCACACGCTAGCACCAGTGTTGGGTTAGTTACTGAAAACCAGTAACTAGTTACAGTTACTAATTACTTTATTTCAAAAGTAACTCAGTTACTAACTCAGTTACTTACACCAAAAAGTGATGCGTTACTGTGAAAAGTAACTATTTAGTTACTTTTTTTTTTTTTTTTTTAAGGCTCCCATTAATGCCCTTTTAGCCCTCATTTCAATACTGTTATTGCACTGGAGAATAATACAATCTGTTGTTTAACTTGACATGCATTTGCATCACTGAACTCTGCTAAGCAATGTGGTCTACATACAACACACAAAAACAAAGATATGTTTCAAAGGGCCAATTTATTTTGGGCCAGAACAAATTGACAAAACTATTTTAAATCGCTGCAACATAACATACAATAAGTAACAAACAGCATAATAACAACATAGCTGTAAACCTGGCTTCACCCAAGGAAGGCACACATGACATGATTATATGTCATGTCACTATATACAGCACACATACTGCTATACACATGCCTAACCAGGCCTTTTTTTTCTCTCAAGGAATTGTGAAATAAAATCATGTTTTCATGAGATCAACACTGTAGTGAAGCCCAGGACACTCTACGCATTTCCCCAGTTTTAGTTTAGAGAAAAGGAAAGATTGGCCTGGCCCACTAGGATCCCTCTTTATGTTTGTGAACTTTATAGTCTATACATTTAGAGTGATGTGACAATCAAACACTCTAGAAGTCTAGAATGAAAGAGTATATAAGAGAATTGACAGAGTGTGTACCTTCAGTGCTGAATGATGAGCTGAGGCAGCGTATGGAGTGTCTTCTTTAGCTTGCTTTCCATGTTTATGTACTCACTGTCCACTGTGTCCCGGAACTTGGAAAATGTTTTCGTGCCATTTGCCGTTTGACGCACGCTATCATGCTAATTAGCTGCCTGAAAGCGGGTGACTCCACTGTAGAAATAGCCTGCATGTCTTCGAGCACATACGCTGCAATGGCTCTATCAATGTTGTCCTGGCTAGCAGTCCCTCCGTTAAAATCCTTGGGTGAAGTGTGTCTCTCTTTACTAGCTTCGTCGAAGCATGTTGCTTTTGTAGCTGTTTCAGCAGATTTGAATTGCTGTTTTGGGCAGTAGATAGGATCTTTGATCCAAGACACAACTTACATTTAACTAAAATGTTCTTTTCTTTGTGCTCGACAAAAGAAAAGTAGTGAGAATATCTCCATGTTAAGAAACTCGGCTTCGGCATGATGTCTTGTTAGTAAACACACACCCACACACACACCCACACACACACTCATACACACAGCACGCGGCGCGCCTCTTGTGACAGAGGAGTAATCAGAAGGACGACACCGCAACTCTCCAATAAAACACACTCAGATCTTCTCAGTTTCTAGCCGATACTATTTAAAAAATAACGTAAAATAACGCAGTAACGCATCATGTACTAACGGTAACTGAGTTACTAAATATAAAAAATAACGCGTTAGACTACTCGTTACCGCCGAAAATAACGGCGTTACAGTCCCCACACTGGTTAGCGCTAACCAAGCTTGCTGCAGGCGGCAAACAATGTATTTTGGAAAAAACATGTTATCTGTTTACTTTTAGTCTTGGGTAAGCACAACAATGAATGAGGGTTACTTACGGAGAGGTAGCGCCTTGATTTAAGTATTTAAAAGTAATAATGGTGATTATGCGCAATTTCAATGGAGGACAATGAGCCCTAACAGACTTTGCATTCTGAAATTCGGACTCCGTTGACGACATATATATAGAAGTTTACGCAAATCTGTTGTCCATTGGATGTGCTCATATGGATCAATTCCACCAATTCAGCGCAACGAGCCCTTGGAATAGAGTACAGTTTGTCTCGGTGCGGTCCCTTGAGTTTTCTTATTTTGAACGATCAATTCTATTCCAGTTTGTTGCTCTCTCCCACATTACCACGGGCACAGTACAGCCATGTAAACAAAACCTACATCCAGCAGCAAAAATGGCTACCCGGCACCCACAATGCATTGCAAAATCTCGTTCCCTTCCGAGCCTTATTACTCGAACACGTTCCTCTTTGGGATTTTAGAATTAAGATTTTGTGCGCCGCCATTCTCTCTGAACTTGCAAACCCAGTCAACAAATCTGTTTTTTGATGGAGCATGAAAACGTCGAAACTCTCTCCGAAAATGTGCCTGCACCACAAATGATTTGTTGGAGGAATACGGGACACGTTAGGGAAGACTGTAATTCACGTATTTCATGTGCAAAGTCGATTTGTATAACCCGGGGGTCAGCAACCCGCGGCTCTTTAGTGCCGCCCTAGTGGCTCCCTGGTGCATTTTTAAAAAAGGATTGAAAATGGAAAAAGATGGAGGAAACATATTTATTTAGTTTTAGTATGTTTTTTGTTTGAGGACAAACACGACACAAACCTTCCCGATTGTTAGAAAGCCCACAGTTTAATATGTTTGTGTGTATGCTTCACTGATGAGAGTATTTGGTGAACATCGTTTTGCCCTACTAATTTCGGCGGTTCTTGAACTCACCATAGTGTGGACTGTGAAGCAACAGTTTGTTTACATGTAAAATCTTCCACTCCTTCTTTGTCTCATTTTGTCCACCAAAAGTTTCATGCTGTGCGTGAATGCACAAAAAGTGCGCTTTGTTGATGTTATTGACTTGTTGGAGTGCTAATCAGGCATATTTGGTCAGTGCATGACTGAAAGCTAATCAATGCTAACATGCTATTTAGGCTAGCTGTATGTACATATTGCATCATTATGCCTCATTTGCAGGTATATTTGAACTCAATTAATTTCCTTTACTTTAATCATCTTTGTATATAATTTAGTTTTGCATATCTCATGACACATTATCTGTATGTAACATTGGCTGCATTTCAGATAGTTGTTTGTGTGCCATGTTGTTCCAGACCACAGCAAACGTTACCTAGCTTGCCAAAGATTGTAATAAATCTATTAGAAGAAGACAGCCTGCCGTTTTCTTTAACTTGGACACACACATCTATACCTTTGGCCATTAAAAGCCAGTCATTTCCAGGAGTTATCTCACCTTCTGAGTAGCCTCTGATTTACATACTTGCCTACCTTGAGACCTCCGATTTCGGGAGGTGGGGGGTGAGGGGGCGTGGTCGGGGTGGGGCGGGGGCGTGGTTGGGGGCGGGGCTAAGAGGGGAGGAGTATATTTACAGCTAGAATTCACCAAGTCAAGTATTTCATATATATATATATATATATATATATATATATATATATATATATATATATATATATATATATATATATATATATATATAAAAGAAATGCTTGACTTTCAGTGAATTCTAGCTATATATATATATTTTATTATATATATATATATATATATATATATATATATATATATATATATATATATATATATATATATATATATATATATATATATATAAAACAAATACTTGAATTTCAGTGTTCATTTATTTACACATATACACACACATAACACTCATCTACTCATTGTTGAGTTAAGGGTTGAATTGTCCATCCTTGTTCCATTCTCTGTCACTATTTTTCTAACCATGCTGAACACCCTTTCGCAGGTACCCAGAAAGGTTTCGAGTACCACCAAAAAAACTGAATCTCTGAAGACAGTATACAAATCTGTGTTAAAGGTGTACAAATACTGTTTGTATAATAAGCATGATATTTTTTTACAAATGAGGGTTAAGAGTTCAGTACTAAAAAAAAAGAATGTGGCTTAAGTACAGTTTTTTAATCGAGCTGTTGCATTTTTTGGTTGGGTTGTTTATTTATTTTGAGTAACTTCTATACATTTCTAAAAGGGGAGGAATGGAATAGTGATCTATGTTTGTCTGTTGCCATCTCCTGGTGAATGTTGGCTATAGCGTACTGGGGTTACTTTTTGGTTGGCCAACGATTTACGTGGTGTTGCGCACCTGACGTCACTCAGGTCCGCATGGAGCTGGAGGGGGCGTGGCTTCCAGCTCCGCCTGAATTTCGGGAGATTTTCGGGAGAAAATTTGTCCCGGGAGGTTTTCGGGAGAGGCGCTGAATTTCGGGAGTCTCCCGGAAAATCCGGGAGAGTTGGCAAGTATGTCTGATTTACGAATGGTTTCTAATGTTGTAAAAATGTGTAAAATAAATATTATATTTCAACATCTCTGTCAACGAAGATTTGCTTCAGCCTGCGACACATAGTCATTTTGATAGTAGGCTATTATAGCTAATATTGTCATGTTCTGTGGTTTGGATTATGTTTTGTTATTTCCTGGTTGTTTAAGACTCTTTTAGTTCATGTTTACGCTCCCTTGTTTGGTCACCATGGTTACGTATTAGTTTCACCTGTCATTTGTTTGGACTCACGCACCTGTTGCCAATCATGTCACTATTATTTAAGCCGGTCATTTTCTGTTGGTCAGCCTGGCGACATTACCTCTGTTACCTCTGCTCACTTCGTGCCATGATTACCCTTGAGACCATAGTTAATGCTTCATGCCATGCCACGTAAGTTTTGTTTTATGTCCATGGTTTCTGTCCAAGTGTCAGTTTTGTTTTCTTAGCCAAGTTTGTATCTCTGCCTTGTGCGCGCCTTTTGTTTACACCTTTTGTTAGAGTTAAGAATAAATCATGTCTTTACCCCCCCCCCCCCATAGTCCATGTCTTGACAAATATAGACACTTACGTCATGTGTTGCCTTCATTAAAACACTTATATAAGACTTTTAAAGTCATTTTGATAGTAGGCTGTTATAGCTAATATAGACACTTACGTCATGTGTTGCCTTCATTATAAAATTTTAATACGGCTTTTAATTTTTTGCGGCTTTTTTTTTTTTGGTCCAATATGGCTCTTTCATCGTTTTGGGTTGCTGATCCCTAGTAAAACCTAAAAAATAAAAAAATACATTTTAAATATTCAATGACTTGTGGAGTCTGTTTTTTTAGGGGGTGGGGTCACCCTGTATGTACTTACTGATGCTTTGCTAATTAGGTCAGACAATCAGCTCGTAGTTACTTTGGCTATAAATTAATTAGCTAGGCTGTCACGCATTTCTTCAAATGGTGCGTTTGTTGCAGAGAGTACCAGGCATCAATAATGACGCGGTAATAATTGCGCCCAGCTTGAGGTTTGACGCCCCTGCCCAAATTGCTTAGCCCGGAGAAATTTGCGTGATTAGTAGGTTACAGTAATTACCATATTATTTGAGAGATTTCTGTATGTGTAGTAGAACAGGGGTGCCAAACGTACGGCCCAAGGGCCAGATCAGGCCCGCGAACAGGTTTTTTTCTGGCCTTTTTTTCTTGCTCAGTATAAAAATTAAGGTGACATTTTTGAATGAAAGAAACAGCTGTTCTAAATGTGTCCACTGGATGTCACAATAGCAATTATTTGTATCTTTGTAGATGATGCTACATATGTACAAAATAAACCACATGTTAGTACAAACCCCGTTTCCATATGAGTTGGGAAATTGTGTTAGATGTAAATATAAACGGAATACAATGATTTTCAAATCCTTTTCAACCCATATTCAATTGAATGCACTACAAAGACAAGATATTTGATGTTCAAACTCATAAACTTTTTTTTTTTTTCAAATAATAATTAACTTAGAATTTCATGGCTGCAACACGTGCCAAAGTAGTTGGGAAAGGGCATGTTCACCACTGTGTTACATGGCCTTTAATTTTAACAACACTCAGTAAACGTTTGGGAACTGAGGAGACACATTTTTTAAGCTTCTCAGGTGGAATTCTTTCCTATTCTTGCTTGATGTACAGCTTAAGTTGTTCAACAGTCCGGGGGTCTCCGTTGTGGTATTTTAGGCTTCATAATGTGCCACACATTGTCAATGGGAGACAGGTCTGGACTACAGGCAGATCTAGTACCCGCACTCTTTTACTATGAAGCCACGTTGATGTAACACGTGGCTTGGCATTGTCTTGCTGAAATAAGCAGGGGCGTCCATGGTAACGTTGCTTGGATGGCAACATATGTTGCTCCAAAACCTGCATGTACCTTTCAGCATTAATGGCGCCTTCACAGATGTGTAAGTTACCCATGTCTTGGGCACTAATACACCCCCATACCATCACAGATGCTGGCTTTTCAACTTTGCGCCTATAACAATCCGGATGGTTCTTTTCCTCTTTGGTCCGAAGGACACGACGTCCACAGTTTCCAAAAACAATTTGAAATGTGGACTCGTCAGACCACAGAACACTTTTCCACTTTGTATCAGTCCATCTTAGATGAGCTCAGGCCCAGCGAAGCCGACGGCGTTTCTGGGTGTTGTTGATAAACGGTTTTCGCCTTGCATAGGAGAGTTTTAACTTGCACTGACAGATGTAGTGACTAACTGTAGTTACTGACAGTGGGTTTCTGAAGTGTTCCTGAACCCATGTGGTGATATCCTTTACACACTGATGTCGCTTGTTGATGCAGTACAGCCTGAGGGATCAAAGGTCACGGGCTTAGCTGCTTACGTGCAGTGATTTCTCCAGATTCTCTGAACCCTTTGATGATATTACGGACCGTAGATGGTGAAATCCCTAAATTCCTTGCAATAGCTGGTTGAGAAAGGTTTTTCTTAAACTGTTCAACAATTTGCTCATGCATTTGTTGCCAAAGTGGTGACCCTCGCCCCATCCTTGTTTGTGAATGACTGAGCATTTCATGGAATCTACTTTTATACCCAATCATGGCACCCACCTGTTCCCAATTTGCCTGTTCACCTATGGGATGTTCCAAATAAGTGTTTGATGAGCATTCCTCAACTTTATCAGTATTTATTGCCACCTTTCCCAACTTCTTTGTCACGTGTTGCTGGCATCAAATTCTAAAGTTAATGATTATTTGCACAAAAAAAAAATGTTTATCAGTTTGAACATCAAATATGTTGTCTTTGTAGCATATTCAACTGAATATGGGTTGAAAATGATTTGCAAATCATTGTATTCCGTTTATATTTACATCTAACACAACTTCCCAACTCATATGGAAACGGGGTTTGCACATCAGTCGAGGAAAATTATCAAACTACATAAATAACGTACTGTAATTTGATTTTGATATCATTTTTTTTTATCTTGATATATTAGAAATGAACACCAATGAGTTGACTGATGAACATTATCACATTATTTATTCAGAAAATATAAATAACGACAAATAAAGATGTAATTGTAAAAAAAAAAAAATTGAATTTGTACAATTTCAGAATGTGCTTGTTCTATTTTTAAACAAAGAAAACAATCTTTATTTTTAAGTAATCGTGCCGTGATTTTACCAGTCTTGACCACTTGGTTGTGGATTTTTCTCCACGTGGCCCCCGGTCTAAAATGAGTTTGACACCCCTGTAGTAGAATCTCTTAATAGGAGCTATGGAAGGAGTTCTAACTGGTCCGGTGAATCAGAACCGACATGGAGGGTCCGCGTCATCCCGGATGTAGCGTCTCTCTTACTAGTTATTATTGGCACGGGAATAATTCACCCTAATGGCGGGTGTACTATACCGGAACACGGAACATTGGGATTAAGGTGTGACCATTTGGCCTTCTAAGCCCTGATAGCATTTTGTCTTCATAAAAGGGGGGGTCAAGCTATGATAATAATCCTCACACTGCCCACCTATCCATCCCACACTGCACTAAGGCCGCCGTGTCTTTCACATTGACAGGACCTTTTTTTTTTCCCTTTTCCCGCCAAGCTGCTGTGTAAATGTTAGGTCGAGAGCCTGTTTCGAAATAATGGAGCATGTGACCTTTTTCTCTGTGAGCAGAAGATTTTGCTCCAGAGGAATTAGAGCATTTTGGATGAAAGGATGTACAGCGGGGAGGCGGGGGACGAGGTGGTGGAAGTGGGGAGGGCAGACTGTAAGTCCTGGGGGACAAGGAGAAATGTCAGAATCCAGAGGGGGCGGTGCGGGCCCTGGTGCGGACATCAACCTTTCCCTAGGTGGGTTTTATGGAAGAGGGAAAAAAAGAAAAACAAGATAATAACGGAGCCACTTATGACTGGTCTCCTTTCAGCCATGTTATTGTATGCTCAGGCACTATTAACTTTATCATCCATATATTCACTTTATCATTCACAGACACGTTTGCTGATGGGATCCGGGAAACATCCCCCTGCGCCGCTACGTGTAATCTAATGACATCAAATAAAAGATCAGATACAAATATTCCCTTCTGAATAAGACTGTCGGAAGTATAACCTAATATATGATATTGTTACTGTTGAGCTTGTAAAAATGTGCCGCAGAGCTGTTTGTAATGCTTTGGTTGTCTGGCGTAGCTTCATGAGATGGGATAGTTATCAGAAATCAACCAATATCACTTTTAAATACTTTTAATCAAGGCGCTACTTCTCCGGAAATAATACTCATAGATTTTTGTGCTTACCCAAGACGAAAAGTAAACATGTTTTTTCCAAAATAGCCCGCAGATAGCTTGGTTAATGTCAGGTTCAAACACTTAAGGAATGATGCAGAGACAGAGTTCAATTTAGCTCATGGGGAGAACGCATGGAGCTGCACACTTAGTCACAGTCTCGCCCTACGCTCTAAGGTACAGCTCCCGCGTTCCTCTATTTGGAGCGGTATAGCTCGGTTGGTAGAGCGACCGTGCCAGCAACTTGAGGGTTGCAGGTTCGATCCCCGCTTCCGCCATCCTAGTCACTGCCGTTGTGTCCTTGGGCAAGACACTTTACCCACCTGCTCCCAGTGCCACCCACACTGGTTTAAATGTAACTTAGATATTGGGTTTCACAATGTAAAGCGCTTTGATTAACTTGAGAAAAAGCGCTAAATAAATGTAATTCACTTCACTTCACTTAAATCTCATTTATTCAGGAGTTCCCCAGTCAACATCACTGAGGCCGCCTATAAAAGGAGTGGTCACACATATCATGCACATATCACGCACAATACGTGACGGAATGTGTTGGGGGCCTTGTGATTTCGCCTTGTCTCTGCTTCGTCTGTGTGTTGTCGTCTTATCTTCGTTGATGTACTTGAAGTCCTTGGCTGTTAGCGGGCTAAAACAAAGGTAACATCTGCGGCTGAGGCCACCTCTCATATGCCGTAGAAGATAAGAAGTTTTGTCCTTGCACAGATAGAAAAGTCTAACTTGAGCACAATAGATACCGGTAATCAAATCAAATCCAATCAACTTTATTTATAAAGCATATTTAAAATTTACCACAGGGGTAGCCAAAGTGCTGTACAATAGGCAGGTTAAAAGATAATACAAGAAAAACAAGCAAACACAACAAAACATAAACAGAGCACGATAAAAAAAAAAAAAAAAAAAAACCCCAAAAAAACAACATACAAACAGGTTCACAGCAGGTGCATTATGGGACGTCATCTATGGCGTCACATTAGTGCCAAAAATCCGAGCGCATAAAAACTGTTATCGCGCGCTGATTCTCCACTTTGTGCGCGTGTGCGACACCCTTTTGCGCGCGCGTAGTGCCTTTTTGCGCGCGCGCCGTCTCGGTCTGTGCGCTGTCATGTTTCTTTTTGGCACTTTGGGGGCGGGTATGCTTAGACGGCCCCTTCTTTCTGATTGGTCAGGCGAAAAATGCTCAGAGCCAATCAGAAGTATAGCAGGGCGGGTCATCGTCAATATGTATCAAGATTTACGGAGGAAGAAGTGGATAAAAAAATGTAAAATGTCGCCCGCTGATGAAGGTTATTTCATACCACATAAACACAATACAGGGTAATACAAAATGTGACCCAAATAAATAATAAGACAACAAACACCATAATCACATCTTTCAGCCAGAACTGGTCCACCAGCAATAACATCCAACCATAACATTATTTTATATTTTCACTTCTTCTTGAACATTTGTTTTCTAATTTATGGAATTTCTTTTGATTCAGCCATAAAATTAATGAAATAATCTTTGAATTGTGTTTTTAAAATGTTAAAAATAGCCTTTTAATAATGTATTCTGAAACAGTTTAAAATAATCAGAGAACTGACTAACACTTACCCTACACAACTATGTTGCACAATTAAGTCATTTTTTTTTAAAGCGAAAGAGGTAATTTCAACAGGTACAGCATCCTATGTCATATCTACATGTAATAAGATTTGTAACAAGGCAAACCGTTTGTAAATTGGTCGAAAATTAGAGCAAGTTATGGTAATTTAATTAGTACATGTACCATTGACATCAATGTAATGATTGAGGCTAGCTGTCCGAGGTAAGATGGCTACAACGTTGCTACGCTGGAGAATGATTGGTCTTATGAAAAATGCTCAGAGCCAATCAGAAAGGATGGGCCGTCTAAGCATACCCGCCCCCAAAGTGCCAAAAAGAAACATGACAGCGCGAGGAGAGATGCCAGGAGTACACAGAGAGCGCACAGACCGAGACGGCGCGCGCGCAGAAAGGCACCGCGCGCGTGCAAAAGGGTGTCGCGCGCGCACAAAATGGAGAATCAACGCGCGATAACAGTTTTTATGCACTTGGATTTTTGGCACTAATGTGACGCAATAGTCATCGCCATAATAACTATAGCAACGGCCTTTAAGCATAAGAGTTGTGTGATAACTTATACATAATTATTCTAACAGTTAACACTAACAGCCTACTAAATGCTACGTGTGAAACTTAATAAAACATGCTTTGAATAAAATTTACCAGTCGGAAAATGCAGTGAACACACCAACATGTACCAGGTGATAGCGTTAAAAGTCATGTTTGATCGTCTCACCGCCTCTTTCAACGCTATTCACCATCTCTTTATGAGCTTCAATACCCACTAGGGTTGTACGATACTAATGAATACTTTTCGGTACTATACCGACTCTAAAAAGTACCTCTCAAAATACTATCATTTATGTCACCACATGACCATTGCTGGAGAAATACTACACAGAAACACATTTACGCCCTACTGAGCATTGAAACACCTCAACAGTGTACAAAACGGATTATTTTCTGGCACATTTAAAAATCAATAAACCCGCATCAGCAATTAAAACATATCTTATGTGGTACTGTCAAAATAAAAATTTGGCCGATAAATGCTTTAAAATGTAATATCGGAAATTATCGGTATCGGTTTCAAAATGATCAGTATCGGTTTCAAAAAGTAAAATGTATGACTTTTTAAAACGCTGCTGTGTACACGGACGTAGGGAGAAGTTCAGAGCGTCAATAAACTTTAAAGGCACTGCCTTTGCGTGCCGGCCCAGTCACACACTTTTAACACACACAAGTGAATGCAATTCATACTTGGTCAACAGCCATACAGGTCACACTGAGGGTGGCTGTATAAACAACTTTAACACTGTTACAAATATGCGCCACACTGTGAACCCACACCAAACAAGAATGACAAACACATTTCCGGAGAACATCCGCACTGTAACACAACATAAACACAACAGAACGAATACCCAGAACCCCTTGCAGCACTAACTCTTCCGGAATGCTACAATATACACCCCCGCTCTCCCCTAGCCCCCCAGCTCAACCCCGCCCACCTCAACCTCCTCATGCTCTCTCAGGGAGAGCATGTCCCAAATTCCAAGCTGCTGTTTTGAGGCATGTTAAAAAAAAAAATAATGCACTTCGTGACTTCAATAATAAATATGTTAGGCATTTTTTTTCCATAACTTGAGTTGATTTATTTTGGCAAACCTTGTTACATTGTTTAATGCATCCAGCGGGGCATCACAACAAAATTAGGCATAATAATGTGTTAATTCCACGTCTGTATATATCGGTATCGGTTGATATCGGAAATCGGTAGTTAAGAGTTGGACAATATCGGAATATCGGATATCGGCAAAAAAGCCATACATAAAACTAGAACCCAAAAAACAAGAAATAGTTCGAGAGTCAAGGGAGGGCGGAGGGAGGATTTGGTGGTGGGTCGCCAGGCCACGTGTCCCCGAATCCACCGGGGAATTAAACGTAAAAAATGTTTTTTAATTTGAACTCACAATTTGGAGAAAGCCATTCAACGGCGTATAAGCCAGTGGTGCCGCTCGTTGTGTGGCGGGCATTTCCCCATTTCATCGCTGGGACATCTGAGCTAGCTTCCGGGGTTGGTCGACATCGTCTCACAAGATGTAGCTTCTCTTTAAAATATCCTTCTTCAAAATGGCCTTGTGTTGTCTTGTCTAACCATAAAAGATGCAGACGATGCATGTTGGCTGACTTCTTACAGTTTACTCCACATCCAGTTGCCGGCATGGCAAAACGGGACTACAAGCATTCGCTTCAATACTGTGGTATGCTGGTTAATGAAGTTCTTATGTTACCTAGCTCATAACATCACAATATGTATCTGCCTTAGGCCAGCTAGAAGGCTTACTGACAACAACTCGTGATCTGATTGGCTATTGCAACTGTCTGTCAAAATGTTTGTGCCTGTGCCCATTCTGAAGGCCCCGGGCAGATTTGGTACAGCATGGCAACATAAGGTAGCTAAATTCTGATTGGCTAAAAACTATAAAACCTAAAAACAACAGCACTAGAATGAACATAATATGACAAGAAGAGAATATGAATACTTTAAGATATTTAGGGAAAGTAAATAAAAAATGACTTTCATCCTCAATTATGGTCATGATTTCTGGTTATGTTAGGCCAGCAGAGAAGGCCTTGCTGGCCCTGACGGCACACCACTGGCTATTTATTAGTCAGAAGTGAATACCGTATTTTTCGGAGTATAAGTCGGTCCGGAGTATAAGTCGCTCCGGAGTATAAGTCGCAGCGGCCGAAAATGCATAATAAAGAAGGAAAAAAACATATATAAGTCGCATTTTTTGGGGAAATGTATTTGATAAAAGCCAACACCAAGAATAGACATTTGAAAGGCAATTTAAAATAAATAAAGAATAGTGAACAACAGGCTGAATAAGTGTACGTTATATGAGGCATAAATATCCAACTGAGAACGTG
This sequence comes from Nerophis lumbriciformis, assembly GCF_033978685.3. Lineage (NCBI taxonomy): Eukaryota > Metazoa > Chordata > Actinopteri > Syngnathiformes > Syngnathidae > Nerophis > Nerophis lumbriciformis. The sequence continues at coordinate 20,612,290 of NC_084584.2, read as the reverse complement.
CCTGGTATGTTAACGTAACATATTATGGTACATATTATTATAATAATATAGTAGATATATATTAATACTTATTATAATTGGTTATTAGGAGTATGTAAAAGTGCAACTCCTACCTCCTATCAACCAGCTAAAATGCTCCAAGCATGGATAAGTGTGGAGAGAGTGGTTTGCATTTTTCCCATCATCCCTTCTCATGGACGTAGAGTGGACATTTTTTATAATAAAAGTTCAATGAACAGGCTGTGTTATGTGTGACCATGTTTAGAGAATTTTTGTACTGCCTGATTTTTTTATTTTTTTTCTGCACCGTGACTAGGGAAGGTTGTTTGGATTGGGTCATATAAAAAAATACTGCTCTTCATTGACTAAAAAGCACAATTAATAACAGTGTAACTTTTGTTGGCCACGAGATGGGTACAAAATGTCAGTAATCAGACCACTGGATATCTATATTTGATATGGGTGCATATAGAACATGCTATACGTTTACCAAACAATCTGTAACTCCTAATCGCTAAATCCGATGAAATCTTATACGTCTCGTCTCTTACGTGAATGAGCTAAATAATATTATTTGATATTTTACGGTAATGTGTTAATAATTTCACACATAAGTCGCTCCTGAGTATAAGTCGCACCCCCGGCCAAACTATGAAAAAAACTGCAACTTATAGTCCGAAAAATACGGTAGTCACAATAAGTTAACAATAAGTTGTGCGTAATCAAAGTCAGTCATAAGTGGTTTAGACAGTTAAGCTGTATAATTAGTTCATGATTTTGCTAGCCGATCAGTGCATAAGCTAGTTAGTTCAGAAAGTATGTCATTAGTGACGGATTTCGCTTGCCAGGGCCAATCGTGCGTTAGCTAGTTTGGTCATAAGTGAGTTAGCCAATATTTAAGTTAGCTTGCTCGAATATGTTCATTGCGTCTTCTTATTAAAAGTAAGCCCAGGTTAAAATTACTCCATCTGTTATGATCCGCTGCCCGGATCATAGTTTGTTTATGTTTGAGTCACGTGTTTTCAGCACCTTGAGTTTCGTTTGTTTCTGTTGCCATGACGGCAGATTGTACGCACCTGCCTCTGGTTAGTGTTCGGGACGCGCACCTGTTGCCCGGGCACTAATCAGAGGGCTATTTAGTCTTTGCCCTGGCCTCACTCGGTCTGGCTTCCTAGTTTGTTCCCATTCAACTGATAACGACTACTTAGATTTCATGCTATGCTATTTTTGCCTGCTAGCTCCCACGCTAGTCCTTTTGTTTTGCCTTTTGTGCTACGTGCATGTCTTTTGTTTATTCATCATATGATTTATATTTTGAATAAATCATATTCCTACCTGCAAGCTGTGTCCGAAGCCGTCTGCATCCTTGGGAGAACCACATCCGCATCAATATGCGACCAGGTTATTACAGTAGGAAGCCAGCAAATAACAATTCTCCCGCGGCGGCCATCGAGGATTTCGATGAAGGTACGTGGGAGGTGTTGCGAGCGATGGAGAAGGAAACTCTTCGTTATTCACCCTCGGAGCGCCAGGACCTGATATGGGGTCCTAACGGAAAGCTGGTCCCAATCCACTCCGTTTGGCCCGAGGACATCGCCACACCCCCGCAGTACGGGACGCGTCAGCGAAGACGGAAGCCGCCCAAGAGGTCTTCACTTCGCTGCCAGGACGCGCCACTCTTTCAGACTCATCCACTGGTACACAGCAAGCTACATGCAGCTCAAACTTCCCCTCCTCAGATGTTTGGCAACCCCATCGACCACTTCGCCAAACAGTTTTCCGATTGGGCTGTCAGTCACATGGACAGCTACAACAATGACATCATGGCACCCCCCGAAGAGGTAACTCCGCCCACTTCAGATGACGTCATTGATCAAGATTTTTTTTCCATATCTTCTGCTTCTTTCTGTCAGCCAATACCAAATGATTTTTTTTCTAAGATATAACATTCTCAGGACATTTTTTTTAAATGTAACCCTAGTCAGTCACTTTCTGATTTTAAAACTCCACCTCCAGTGACTTTGGTTCCGCCCCCAGTGACTATTGCTCCACCCATTGCACATAATTTTTTCCCTTGTTCTCCCACCCAATTTCAAGTGGGGGGTGAGAATAAACAATTAGGACAATTTAAAAAGGAGGAGTATACCCCCCTCCTTACCTCCCCCCACCCACCCTTGAAGACGGTTCCAAACCGCAAAGAGCGCGTCTGGTATCCGCGTCTTGAGGGGGGGGCTAGTACTGGGAACTGTGCTAGTGGGGTGGCACAACTGCGCTCAGCTAAGCCGCAACCTCCTGCACGGCCACCGCCACCAGTTTTTCGGCGTGCTAAGCCGCAACCTCCTGCACGGCCACCGCCACCAGTTTTTCGGCGTGCTAAGCCGCAACCCCCTGCACGGCCACCGCCACCAGTTTTTCGGCGTGCTAAACCGCAACCTCCTGCACGGCCACCGCCACCAGTCTTTCGGCGTGCTAAACCGCAACCTCCTGCACGGCCACCGCCACCAGTCCTTCGGCCTGCTAAGCCACAACCGCCAGCTAGGCCACCTCCAGCTGCACCTCGGCTAGCACCTGTTCCTGCACCTCGGCTGAGACGCCAAGCTCCACCACGTCAAGCTACACCAGCGCCGGCTCCAAGGCTGGTTCCCACACCAGCGCCGGCTCCAAGGCTGGTTCCCACACCAGCGCCGGCTCCAAGGCTGGTTCCCACACCAGCGCCGGCTCCAAGGCTGGTTCCCACACCAGCGCCGGCTCCTCGGCTGGTTCCCACACCAGCGCCGGCTCCTCGGCTGGTTCCCACACCAGCGCCGGCTCCTCGGCTGGTTCCCACACCAGCGTCGGCTCCTCGGCTGGTTCCAGAACCTGCACCGGCTCCTCGGCTGGTTCCAGAACCTGCACCAGCTGCCGCGGCAACGTCAACTCCTCCTGCTTCCACGGCGACGTCGACTCCTCCTGCTTCCACGGCGACGTCGACTCCCCCTCCTTCCACGCCGACGTCGACTCCTCCTCCTTCCACGTCGACTCCTCCTGCTTCCACGGCGACGTCGACTCCTCCTGCTTCCACGGCGACGTCTGATCTCTCCTCGTCTCAGCGACCTCGAGTGGTCTGGCTGCGCAAGCGACTCTCTCGGAGGTTTGTGTATGGACGCCTGTGGCGCAAACAGCAGCGACACCAGAGACATAGACTTAGAACTCTCCGGCTGCTGAACTTCTGGCGCCACTCACGCCCACCTTCTCGGCAGCCACGAATGTGGCCTTTCCGTGGTCGCCCGCCTTGCCTGCGGCAGCGGCGTTCCACTCGCCGCCACCACCTGACTCTTCCCCGGTGGATTCAGGGACACGTGGCCTGGCGACCCACCACCAAATCCTCCCTCCGCCCTCCCTTGACTCTCGAACTATTTCTTGTTTTTTGGGTTCTAGTTTTATTTTGTGTCAAGGGACATCTGGAATCTGTCCTTTAAGGGGGGGGGGGGGGGTACTGTTACGATCCGCTGCCCGGATCATAGTTTGTTTATGTTTGAGTCACGTGTTTTCAGCACCTTGAGTTTCGTTTGTTTCTGTTGCCATGACGGCAGATTGTACGCACCTGCCTCTGGTTAGTGTTCGGGACGCGCACCTGTTGCCCGGGCACTAATCAGAGGGCTATTTAGTCTTTGCCCTGGCCTCACTCGGTCTGGCTTCCTAGTTTGTTCCCATACAACTGATAACGACTACTTAGATTTCATGCTATGCTATTTTTGCCTGCTAGCTCCCACGCTAGTCCTTTTGTTTTGCCTTTTGTGCTACGTGCATGTCTTTTGTTTATTCATCATATGATTTATATTTTAAATAAATCATATTCCTACCTGCAAGCTGTGTCCGAAGCCGTCTGCATTCCTTGGGAGAACCACATCCGCATCAATATGCGACCACGTTATTACACCATCAAATGTACCTAAACCTGTCTGTATCTAGGAAACTGAACATATGGCTTAGCTATAGTTGAGTAAAAAGGTCGGTAATTAGTAACTTATTCAGCTTATTAGGGCTAGTCGTACTTTAGTTAGTTCGGTCAAAAATTAATTAGCCAAAAAGAAAGTTCGCTAGCTAGGGGGGTGGGGGGGGGGTTGGTGGTAGCGGGGGCGTATTTTGTAGCGTCCCGGAAGAGTTAGTTAGTGCTGCAAAGGATTCTGGGTATTTGTTCTGTTGTGTTTATGTTGTGTTACGGTGCGGATGGTCTCTCGAAATGTGTTTGTCATTCTTGTTTGGTTTAGATTCACAGTGTGGCGTATATTTCTGATGGTGTTAAAGTTTTTTATTCGGCTACCCTCAGTGTAACCTGTATCACTGTTGATGAAGTATGCGTTGCATTCTAATGCGTGTGCGTGCAGAAGCAGCACATGTTATGTGACTGGGCCAGCACTCGTTTGGCTGGCTGGCTGGCTGGCTGGCTGGCAGGAAGACTCCCGTGAGGATCGGCGGGCCAGCTTTAGTGTTAATTTGATATCGCCTCAAGGGTCAAGTGAAATTACACGGCGGGCCAAATTTGGCCCGCGGGCCAGAGTTTGACACCCATGATCTAATGGATGCATAGGTGCGCCTTATAATCCGGTGCGCCTTATATATGAACAAAGTTTTGAAATATGCCATTCATTGAAGGTGCGCCTTATAATCCGGTGCACCTTATAGTGCGGAAAATACGGTTAGTGTTGAGAGAAATGTGTGTATTTTTATGCAACCAAACAAAAAATAGATGTGTAACCCAAAAAAAGATTTGCAAACCAAAACAAAAAAAGAAAATGTTAAATACTTGTTTGGTGGCTGCAGTTTAGTTTGGTGGCTGCAGGATTAGGTCTCTGCTTTTTGCAGATGATGTGGTCCTGTTGGCTTCATCTGGCCAGGATCTTCAGCTCTCACTGGATCGGTTCGCAGCCGAGTGTGAAGCGACTGGGATGAGAATCAGCACCTCCAAGTCCGAGTCCATGGTTCTCGCCCGGAAAAGGGTGGAGTGCCATCTCCGGGTTGCGGAGGAGACCCTTTCCCAAGTGGAGGAGTTCAAGTACCTCGGAGTCTTGTTCACGAGTGAGGGAAGAGTGGATCGTGAGATCGACAGGTGGATCGGTGCGGCGTCTTCAGTAATGCGGACGCTGTATCGATCCGTTGTGGTGAAGAAGGAGCTGAGCCGGAAGGCAAAGCTCTCAATTTACCGGTCGATCTACGTTCCCATCCTCACCTATGGTCATGAGCTTTGGGTTATGACCGAAAGGACAAAATCATGGGTACAAGCAGCCGAAATGAGTTTCCTCTGCCGGGTGGTGGGTCTCTCCCTTAGAGATAGGGTGAGAAGCTCTGCCATCCGGGGGGAGCTCAAAGTAAAACCGCTGCTCCTCCACATCGAGAGCAGCCAGATGAGGTGGTTCGGGCATCTGGTCAGGATGCCACCCGAACGCCTCCCGAGGGAGGTGTTTAGGGCACGTCCGACCGGTAGGAGGCCACGGGGAAGACCCAGGACACGTTGGGAAGACTATGTCTCCCGGCTGGCCTGGGAACGTCTCGCGATCCCCCGGGAAGAGATGGACGAAGTGGCTGGGGAGAGGGAAGTCTGGGCTTCCCTGCTTAGGCTGCTGCCCCCGCATCCCGACCTTGGATAAGCGGAAGAAGATGGATGGATGGATGGATGATCAGTTTATGGAAAAAAAGATTTCCAACCAAAATTATTTTCTGTTTGTTTTACTACTTGTTCACAAATTCATGGGAATGTTGCAAAGCCATCCATTTTTTTTGTTTGGTTCCATAAAAAGACAGAAATGTCCCACCATAGCCAAGTTGTTTTTTCCAAAGTTGAATTAGTGGGCGGTCAGTCCGAATGAACTGTTTAGCTCATGAGTGGGTTTGTTAGTGAGTTAGCAAGTCAGGTAGGTTGTTCAGTCACGAGTTATCTAGTTTGTTAGTGACTACAAGTCAGTAGTTAGTCTGTTTAAAAAAACATAAGTGAACTATACAGTGAAGTGAAGTGAATTACATTTATATAGCGCCTTTTCTCAAGTGACTCAAAGCGCTTTACATAGTGAAACCCAATATGTAAGTTACATTTAAACCAGTGTGGGTGGCACTGGGAGCAGGTGGGTAAAGCGTCTTGCCCAAGGACACAACGGCAGTGACTAGGATGGCGGAAGCGGGGATCCATACTTGCCAACCCTCCCGGATTTTCCGGGAGACTCCCGAAATTCAGCGCCTCTCCCGAAAACCTCCCGGGACAAATTTTCTCCCGAAAATCTCCCGAAATTCAGGCGGACCTGAGTGACGTGTCAACAGCCTGTTTTCAAGTCCGCTTTCCCACAATATAAACAGCATGCCTGCCCAATCACGTTATAACTGTAGAATGATGGAGGGCGAGTTCTTAGTTTCTTATGTGGGTTTATTGTTAGGCAGTTTCATTAGCGTCCTCCCAGCGCGGGAACAACAACAGCAGTCACGTTTTCGTCTACCGTAAAGCAGTTCGTCTGCCGTAAACAGCAATGTTGTGACACTCTTAAACAGGACAATACTGCCATTTACTGTACATGCTTATGTGACAATAACATTTACGGCTTTTCGAGAGTGCAGTGCACAACTGCGCACACAACAAGGAGACGAAGCAGAATGCATCATCAGAGAGGGTGTTCAGCATGGTTAGAAAAATAGTGACAGAGAATAGAACAAGGATGGACAATTCAACCCTTAACTCAACAATGAGTAGATGAGTATTATGTGTGTGTATATGTGTAAATAAATGAACACTGAAATTAAAGTATTTCTCTTATTTATATATATATATATATATATATATATATATGAAATACTTGATTTGGTGAATTATAGCTGTAAATATACTCCTTCCCTCTTAACCACGCCCCCCTGACCCCCCCCCCCCCCCCAAAATCGGAGGTCTCAAGGTTGGCAAGTATGCGGGGATCGAACCTGCAACCCTCTAATGATCTAGTTGGTTTGGATTGATTGATCGGTTAGTAGCTTAAACTCTTTCGGAGTTACGATAAGCATGTATTTGCAGAATTTTTCAACATTGCCAGATTGTGCAGGTGTACCTAATGAAGTGTCTCAGGAAAGGCTAAGGTACTACTGGTAATAGAAATATTTAAATAAAACGTACAGTATGTCTAATTTTAGGCATTAGAATGTGGCCATAAACTAGAAAGGTGACACCCATGCGGAGAAGCTCTTGACCGTCGCTCACCTTATTTGGAGTTCAAGTATCACAGTGACGCGTGGCAGGACGCCCAGATGGCCTGCGCCTGATGCTGGGGATTTCAATCATGTCCGACTGATGCCAGGGTCACTCGTTCCCTGGCAGCGGACCAATCCCGCTGAGTGGTGCCGTCACCGGGTCACTGTGTCAGGCCCGACCATCTTGCATCGCTTTCGGCCTGTTGGGCCACCGGAGCTGGATGACCCAATTAGCTGTTGGAATAATTGTCAAAGCCTATAAAGGTGGAGGCGTGCGTGTTGTGATGAATAACTATTTCTGATGCTGTTGGACCTGATAAAGCGTCCTGTGTCTACAATGACAGGCATATTTGAAGTAAATCCCACCTCTCTGATGACGGGATCGTTATTGACTTGCGCAGACGAAGTCATTGGGTTCCCATTGTTCTATTTTTTTGTCTCTGTCACGGTGCCAGACGGAATTTCTCACCCCTAATGATTTTTTAATTCCTTCTCCTGAAAGTGCTACTCGGACTGCGAGAGTGGGTAAGACAACGTGAGAAAAGTTGCCAATGCTGACAGAAGGAACTCTCCCTGACTGCTTTAGCATGCAAACTTTAGGTTATGTTTTGATCCAGGGTTAGTTAGCCTAATTAGTTACTTAGGTGAGATAGCCGTAAACAAGCTGGTTCGATAGGTCGGTTGCTCGTAATTAGGGATGATACTCGAAACCGGTTTTCCCGGTTGTTTGATAAGAAAAGAACCGAGTCCTCGGACTCGAATCCCTTTTTGAGAACCGGTACCCGTTATCGAGACCACTATAGTAAAGAAAGAGAGTTGGTTCTTTATTTGAATCCCTGGGAACGAATACCCGTCCCGACCAGAAATGCCCCTTGAGACATCACAAGAAATGACGTCACGTAGCTCAGTCATTAGGCGCAGATAAAGAAAGCAGGAAAAACAATGGACCGGAAAAAGCGCTCCAAGGTGTAATAAAGTTCAAAACAAAAGGTATAATCCAATGAAGAACTCTACTGAAAGATTTGAGCAGAGTACAAACACATGACGAACACTTTTACGACCAACCGGACCAACCATGCAACAACACTTTTCGGGGCTACCGCGCATGCTCGTCACTCCAGTTGCATGCTGGGTAGTGTAGTTGTTCTATTCCCTAGCTCATAACATCACATCTTTCCCCCTATAAAGAAATAATGTTAACTCAATAAAGTGTATTTCTTTTCTTAGCTTGAATTTTTAATTTTTTTAGCATTGTAACCACATTTGCAAACAACTTTTCTCTTCATAGAATTTTCTTTCAATAAAGAAATAAAGTGCAACAATGTCAAAGCATCATAACAAACAGTAATGTCAAATAGCAGCAGAAGTGCACTTTTTGGAGAGCTGTATTATTTTCAGTTTTGTGCCCAAGGGACTGATTTTATTAAACACTATATTATTATTTATACACCTATAGTGATCACAGAGACAGGTTGTTTTTGTGTTACTGTATGTATTTGTTTTTCTGAAAAGTCCCACTTAATATACTTTGGATAACAACAGTCAATATTTATTTATTTTATTTTATTTTTTTAGGGGGGTAACAGTCAATATTTATTTATTTATTAGATTTTAATTTTTTTCTTATATAATAAAAGTGAGCTTTTGTTAAACCAAATATTGTGTGTTTTTTTCCATATACAACAACCTATCTGGACTCGATAAGAGAATCGATAAGAAATCGGTTCGATAAGACGATTCGATAATAGGCTCGAACTCGATAATTTCTTATCAAACATCATCCCTACTCATAAGTTGGTTAACAAATCGTTAGCTAAATAACTTAGGCGGTTGTTTGGTCAGTCGGTTTTGTCGTGAGCTGTAAACAAGGAAGTGAGTTAGCAGTTAAGGCGTGTCGGCTAGTTAGTTAGTCTATTATATTGTAGATGTAAAGGTTGGTCAGTTGTTAAGTGAGTTGGCTAAGTGAGTAAGTTTGGCCAGTTAGTGAGTTAGAGAGTTCGGAGTCAGTTAAAAACAAATGGTTGTTACGAAAACTATGATGCACACTCTCACCCAGTAGGTATGTAAGTTGTTTGAAACTGTTTTTGCGCGTACTGTTTTGGCGTGATTCTACCTTGTAACATTTCATTCTGATGTTGACAGTCTTAAGATAAAGATAAAGCGACCTGCAGATCTACACCGATGGTTCTACAGTCGGTGGTACAACCAATAGCAGAGCAGGTGTTCTGTTGATGTCTGCAACCTACCGCTACAAACGCAAATATTTCAAATATTTGCCTCGAACAAAATACACATCGAAAGCAATGACACTACTTACCAACCAACTAACTAACTTACTAACTGATTAACCCAAAACTAGCTAGTAGCTAACTCACTTATTAACGACTGACCAAACTAACTGGCTATGTTACTATCTAACTGACACAGATATGAATGACCAAAGTAGTAATTCACTCCAACTAACTAACTAACTAACTAACTAACTAACTGAAGCCAATTTAATAATTCACTTACAACTGCCTGAAAAAGCAAACTCACAGACCAACAATCTAATTTACGAGCTAACTCACTTATTACCAACTGACCAAACTAACTAGCTATGTAACAAACTAACTGACACAGGCATGAATGAGCAAAGCGGCAATTCGATCCTGTTGGAGTAGTGTTTATATCCGTGAAAGCAGACTCCAGAGACTTCATGTAAACTTCACACAGCTTCCTTTACTCTTGTTTGTTAATCCACCCTGTTAATCCCCACAACACACTCAACGGTGCCCCCTCTGGACGCTATCTGTACATCCCCCCCATTTAGCTTGTAAACCTCTTTTCTTTATTTTAAAGATTGAACTGTTTTAAAATAAAATAATTCCAAAATGATAGTTACTTCTATCTAACAGATCCAACTAACTAACTTACTAACTGACTTACTGACTGAAACGAATTGGCCCCAAAAAACAGAAATTAATGTATTAATTACCTTGGAGTGAATTACTACTTTGGTCATTCATTTCTGTGTCAGTTATAAGCCAATTGGTTTGGTCAGTCGTTAATAAGTAAGTTAGCTGGTACTAGCTACTAGCCTCTTGGGTTAATCAGTTAGTTGGTTGGTTAGTTAGTCAGTCAGTCTAAGGTAATCACTACTTTGAACATATGTAGTTAATAGGTGACTTAGCAGGTAAATTAGCTAGCTGGTCTGTTAATTTTGCTGTCAGGCAGTTGTAAGGTAATTATTGAATTAGTTTCTGTTTTTTTGGGCCAATTAGTTTTTTTGGTCAGTTAGTAAGTTAGTTAGTTGTTTTGAATTTCACTTATGTTGTGACATAGCTAGTTAGGTTGGTCAGTTGGTAATAGGTGAGTTAGCTGGTAAATTAGCTTGTTGGTCTGTGAGTTGCATGCTTTTTCAGGCAGTTGTAAGTTGATAAATACATTGGCTTCTGTTAGTTAGTCAGTTAGTTTGTTAGTTGGTTGGTTAGTTAGTTGGTTGGAGTGAATTACTACTTTGGTCATTCATTTCTGTGTCAGTCTCAAGTTAGTTAGTTGTATTGAATTGCCACTTTGCTCAATCATGCCTGTGTCAGTTAGTTTGTTACATAGCTAGTTAGTTTGGTCAGTTGGTAATAAGTGAGTTAGCTGGTAAATTAACTTGCTGGTCTGTGAGTTTAGACTTAGACTTAGACAAACTTTAATGATCCACAAGGGAAATTGTTACACACAGTAGCTCAGTTATAAAGGATGGAAAGTGTCAGGATGGAAAGGACAATGCAGATATAAAATAGACTAAAAATGTACCATAGTTTCATGCTTCGTCAGGCAGTTGTAGGTGAACTATTACATTAAATTACTTAGTTAGTTAGTTAGTTAGTTAGTACTTTGGTCATTAATTTCTGTGTCAGTTAGATAGTAACATAGCCAGTTAGTTTGGTCAGTTGGTAATATGTGAGTTAGCTGGTAAAATAGCTTGTTGGTCTGTGAGTTTGGGCAGCACGGTGGTACAGGGGTTAGTGCATGTGCCTCACAATACGAAGGTCCTGGGTTCGATCCTGGGCTTGGGATCTTTCTGTGTGGAGTTTGCATGTTCTCCCCGTGACTGCGTGGGTTCCCTCCAGGTACTCCGGCTTCCTCCCACCTCCAAAAACATCCACCTGGGGATAGGTTGATTGGCAACACTAAATTGGCCCTAGTGTGTGAATGTGAGTGTGAATGTTGTCTGTCTATCTGTGTTGGCCCTGTGATGAGGTGGCGACTTGTCCAGGGTGTACCCCGCCTTCCGCCCGAAGCAGCTGATATAGGCTCCACCACCCCCCGCGACCCGAACGGGACAAGCGGTAGAAAATGGATGGATGGATGGTCTGTGAGTTTGCTCAGTCAGTCACTAAGACATGTCTGTGTTAGTTAGTTCGTTAGTTAGTTAGTTGGTTGAGGTGAATGACTACTTAGGTCATTAATTTCTGTGTCAATTAGATAGTAACATAGCCAGTCAGTTTGGTCAGTCGTTAATAAGTGAGTTATCTGGCACTAGCTACTAGCTTTCGGGGTTAGTTAGTTAGTTAGTTAGTTAGTTAGTTAGTTAGTTAGTTAGTTAGTTAGTTAGTTAGTTAGTTAGTTAGTTAGTTAGTCTGGGTGTATTACTACTTTGGTCATTCATTTCTGTGTCAATTAGATAGTAACATAGCCAGTCAGTTTGGTCAGTCGTTAATAAGTGAGTTAGCTGGTACTAGCTACTAGCTTTCGGGGTTAATAGGTTGGTTAGTTAGTTAGTTAGTTAGTTAGTTAGTTAGTTAGTTAGTTAGTTAATCGGGGTGAATTACTACTTTGGTCATTCATTTCTGTGTCAATTAGATAGTAACATAGCCAGTCAGTTTGGTCAGTCGTTAATAAGTGAGTTAGCTGGTACTAGCTACTAGCTTTCGGGGTTAATAAGTTAGTTAGTTAGTTAGTTAGTAAGTTAGTTAGTTAGTTAGTTAGTTAGTTAGTTAGTTGGCTAGTCGGGGTGAATTACTACTTTGGTCTTTCATTTCTGTGTCAATTAGATAGTAACATAGCCAGTCAGTTTGGTCAGTTGTTAATAAGTGAGTTAGCTGGTACTAGCTACTAGCTTTCGGGGTTAGTTAGTTAGTTAGTTCGTTATTTCGTTAGTTAGTTTGCTAGTTAGTTAGTTAGTTAGTCGGGGTGAATTACTACTTTGGTCATTCATTTCTGTGTCAATTCGATAGTAACATAGCCAGTCAGTTTGGTCAGTCGTTAATAAGTGAGTTAGCTGGTACTAGCTCCTAGCTTTTGGGGTTAATAGGTTAGTTAGTTAGTTAGTTAGTTAGTTAGTTAGTTAGTTAGTTAGTTAGTTAGTTAGTTAGTTAGTTAGTCGGGGTGAATTACTATTTTGGTCATTCATTTCTGTGTCAATTCTATAGTAACATAGCCAGTCAGTTTGGTCAGTCGTTAATAAGTGAGTTAGCTGGTACTAGCTCCTAGCTTTTGGGGTTAATAGGTTAGTTAGTTAGTTAGTTAGTTAGTTAGTTAATTAGTTAGCTAGTTAGTTAGTTAGTCGGGGTGAATTACTACTTTGGTCATTCATTTCTGTGTCAATTCTATAGTAACATAGCCAGTCAGTTTGGTCAGTCGTTAATAAGTGAGTTAGCTGGTACTAGCTACTAGCTTTCGGGGTTAGTTAGTTAGTTAGTTAGTTAGTTAGTTAGTTAGTTAGTTAGTTAGTTAGTTAGTTAGTTAGTTAGTTAGTTAGTTAGTCGGGGTGAATGACTACTTTGGTCATTCATTTCTGTGTCAATTAGATAGTAGCATAGCCTGTAAGTTTGGTCAGTCGTTAATAAGTGAGTTAGCTGGTACTAGCTACTAGCTTTCGGGGTTAATAGGTTAGTTAGTTAGTTAATTAGTTAGTTAGTTAGTTAGTTAGTTAGTTAGTTAGTTAGTTAGTCAGTCGGGGTGAATTACTACTTTGGTCATTTATTTCTTTGTCAATTAGATAGTAACATAGCCAGTCAGTTTGGTCAGTCGTTAATACGTGAGTTAGCTGGTACTAGCTACTAGCTTAAGGGCTTAATAGGTTAGTTATTTATTTAGTTAGTTAGTTAGTTAGTTAGTTAGTTAGTTAGTTAGTTAGTTAGTTAGTTAGTTAGTTAGTTAGTTAGTTAGTCGGGGTGAATTACTACTTTGGTTATTCATTTCTGTGTCAATTAGATAGTAACATATCCAGTTAGTTTGGTCAGTCGTTAATAAGTGAGTTAGCTGGTACTAGCTAGTAGCTTTCGGGGTTAATAAGTTAAATAGTTAGTTAGTTGTTAGTTAGTTGGTTAGTTGGCTATTCGGGGTGAATTACTACTTTGGTCATTAATTTCTGTGTCAATTAGATTGTAACATAGCCAGTCAATTTGGTCAGTCGTTAATAAGTGAGTTAGCTGGTACTAGCTACTAGCTTTCGGGGTTAGTTAGTTAGTTAGTTAGTTAGTTAGTTAGTTAGTCGGGGTTAATTACTACTTTGGTCATTCATTTCTGTGTCAATTAGATAGTAACGTAGCCAGTCAGTTTGGTCAGTCGTTAAAAAGTGAGTTAGCTGGTACTAGCTACTAGCTTTCGGGTTAGTTAGTTAGTTAGTCGGGGTGAATTGCTACTTTGGTCATTCATTTCTGTGTCAATTAGATAGTAACATAGCCAGTCAGTTTGGTCAGTCGTTAATAAGTGAGTTAGCTGGTACTAACTTTTTGGGTTAATCAGTGATTAAGTTAGTTAGTTGGTTGGTTAGTTAGTCAGTCAGTCTAGCTACTTAGTTGTATCTGTATTTAATAGGCGATTTAGCAGGTAAATCAGCTAGCTGGTCTATGTGTTTGCTATGTCAGGCAGTTGTAAGGGAATTATGGAATTTGCTTCGGTCATTTAGTTAGTTATTCAGTTAGGTCAGTCTGTTTTAAGTTAGTTTTCTTACTGAAAGGACATCAAGTAAAATCCCAAAATTAGAACGCCTCATTATTTGCGGCAATCTCGTTATGATAGTGAAGATGAGCCACTCCAGGTCGAAGGACTACTGCTGTCGTGTGCTATTGATTCGACAGGAACACAGGGTGTGCATCGGAGTCTTCCATTAGGATAATTAGGCTTTCTCTATCGCCGCTTGCAAACCTTTGGTGGCCCGCTGAATGAATAAAATTGCAAATAATTAAGTTGGCCTTTATCCGCGAGCGAAAGTAGCCGTGTGAAAGCCACCCTGGCAAGTGCCGCAGCTCGGAAGGGATTCAGGGTCTATTTCACCACTGAAATACTGCCATAAAAGTGTAATCTGGCCCTGCAGATGTTGCCGTTTTGATGTGTACATAAACCTAACTGCTGCTTCAAGCTATTAAGACGCCGCAGAGAAGATTTACGCGCAGGGAGGAAGCAGTCACGTTCACACAAAACTCAACTTCAACCCCTCCCCAAAAAGTTGACATGGCGCCCCGTGAGCACGTTCTCTGCTTGAGGTCTCCCAGCCTTTTTATTTTCCACACGCCCAGGGCTTTCTCGGAGGACCTGTTTTGTAGCGCGCTAGTCGGTATTAGCATTTTCATAAAGGGCAATCGAGTCAGCGTGTCAGAAAACAGAGAAAAGGTCACCAGGTTTCCTGAAGCTTAACCCCCCCCCCCACACACACACACACACACACACACTCCATCACGCCCGCCCCGCTGCCACGGGCCACTTCTTGCCAAATTGAGGGATTGCCCATTTTTCTCCTCGGTGACATTAAAGAGGCTCATTTAGCAGCGAAGCTCTGGCGACCCCGATAGGCCCAAACGAGACCTTTTAACCTACGAGCGCGTCTTGAAGGAATCGGCAGAATGTGGTGAGTACATCCGTCAAACACTTTATCGTAGCGGTGGAAACTTTTTTAATGATCTTAAATTTCAATTAAATTGTATCATTAAGAATATGCAAAAAGTACAAAATTATTTCTAAAGGGGCGTATTGACAACATTTAGCCGATTAATGTGGAACAGTTTTGTTGAGGAATTGGTGACATCAAAAATAGCACACAAAAAAATAGATATGTAAGTAATATTTAACTAAATAAAACTACAAACCCCGTTTCCATATGAGTTGGGAAATTGTGTTAGATGTAAATATAAACGGAATACAATGATTTGCAAATCATTTTCAACCCATATTCAGTTGAATATGCTACAAAGACAACATATTTGATGTTCAAACTGATAAACTTTTTTTTTTTTTTTGCAAATAATCATTAACTTTAGAATTTGATGCCAGCAACACGTGACAAAGAAGTTGGGAAAGGTGGCAATAAATACTGATAAAGTTGAGGAATGCTCATCAAACACTTATTTGGAACATCCCACAGGTGAACAGGCAAATTGGGAACAGGTGGGTGCCATGATTGGGTATAAAAGTAGATTCCATGAAATGCTCAGTCATTCACAAACAAGGATGGGGCGAGGGTCACCACTTTGTCAACAAATGCGTGAGCAAATTGTTGAACAGTTTAAGAAAAACCTTTCTCAACCAGCTATTGCAAGGAATTTAGGGATTTCACCATCTACGGCCTGTAATATCATCAAAGGGTTCAGAGAGTCTGGAGAAATCACTGCATGTAAGCAGCTAAGCCCGTGACCTTTGATCCCTCAGGCTGTACTGCATCAACAAGCGACATCAGTGTGTAAAGGATATGACCACATGGGCTCAGGAACACTTCAGAAACCCACTGTCAGTAACTACAGTTGGTCGCTACATCTGTAAGTGCAAGTTAAAACTCTCCTATGCAAGGCGAACACCGTTTATCAACAACACCCAGAAACGCCGTGGGCTTCGCTGGGCCTGAGCTCATCTAAGATGGACTCATACAAAGTGGAAAAGTGTTCTGTGGTCTGACGAGTCCACATTTCCCAAACGTTTACTGAGTGTTGTTAAAAGGAAAGGCCATGTAACACAGTGGTGAACATGCCCTTTCCCAACTACTTTGGCACGTGTTGCAGCCATGAAATTCTAAGTTAATTATTATTTGCAAAAAAAAAAAAAAAAAGTTTATGAATTTGAACATCAAATATCGTTGTCTTTGTAGTGCATTCAATTGAATATGGGTTGAAAAGGATTTGCAAGTCATTGTATTCCGTTTATATTTACATCTAACACAATTTCCCAACTCATATGGAAACGGGGTTTGTAAAATAAAGCAAAACTGATTGTGTTTTAAATTGGGGGTCCTTACTTGAACCAACTTTTCCACTACAGGGGGGACCAGGACCCACTCAAATGTTAACACCGAATTTATTTAACACATAAACTTTACACTTAAATAAGTGCTAACCAAAATACTGCATAAGAAGCGATTCGTAATAAACTGACGGAAAATACATTTACGTACAATTATGCTGTGCTAAAATAAATAAACAAAGTTAATAATGAACATGTTCAACTCAACTGTCAATATATTTTAGTCAATAAAATCATAATAAATAATTGTGACTAAAATTGAAGTGCAAATTAAAATACAGCTTCACCACTTTAGTCATAATTTTTTGCGCTTAAGGAGCTTCTCTATGATTTCTTCAGTGTGTTTAATATTGTCATTAATGCCACAAGTGGTGGAAAAGTGTATTACAAATGAGTACCACAGCGACCCGTACAAACCACAGCTGAGAAATAGATGTTTTTAGCAGCCCTGTAGGGGGCGCTCGCAGCCCAACAATGGGCCCCTGCCTTATACACTGTTTTAAATGAAACCTTTATTAAGTGCACAGGCAATGTTTTAAAGCAATATTTTAACACTCCTAAATGTCATACTAGCTTGAAGAGACACCAAATAAAACTAGAACAATGCAAAACAAAATTTTGAAAATTAGTTTATATAAACTAACCAGAAATTTTCCAGCCCTTTTTAAAATATACTTTATCAAAATGTAAATTGTACAATCAAAATAACCTCAGTGGCCTTGTGGTTAGAGTGTCTGCCCTGAGACTGGAAGGTCGTGAGCTCAAACCCCGGCCGAGTCGTACCAAAGACTATAAAAATGGGAGCATTTACCTCCCTGCTTGGCACACAGCAACAAGGGTTGGAATTGGGGGTTAAATCACCAAAATGATTCCTGAGCGTGGTCACCACTGCTGCTCACTGCTCCCCTCACCTCCCAGGGGGTGAACATGGGGATGGGTCAAATGCAGAGGATAATTTCACCACACCTAGTGTGTGTGTGACTATCGTTGGGAGTTTAACTTTTAACTTTAAACCACTATTATATCCTACACTTATTTGCTTGTCCCGATCAACATTTTTGGCCTTCAATCTCGATCCGATTTTTTCCGTGTCAGATCCGATTAAATTTTGAGTGCCGCTCCGTTACTTGGACAATAGATTATAAAAGTGAAAATGTTTTATAGCGAGTAACTAAAGCAAACACAATAAATAAATATTTATAACGATTACCTTATTACATTTAGTATGTGCTAGTATTGTTGTAAATCGGATGATGTATTAAATGCGTGGTATTGATTGCTACATAAACATGATTAACAAAATAAAGTGGCTAGTACACCATAACTAAACAAAAGCAAAATCTACTATTGACTCCCATTTAAATTATTTGGGTTTTGCCCTTAAAGCCTTCCTGTATCTTGGGACTTAATTTCCTCAATTTGTAAACAATAACAAAAAACAAAACATAATGTCCTAATAACAAAAACAAGAATAAGAACAATATCGATCGAATCAATTTAGTATCGTTTATATACTGATAATACTAGGCATCGATAGTATCGACATCCGTATCGATCACCCCTACTTTACATTGAAGCGTTAGAGGTTAGCTTCTTGTGTCCGCCTACTCAGTGTGTGTGTGTTGCATTATTAGCAATTGGTTTTTCCTCTCGTCCTCCATTAATAATGGTACTTGGAAGAAACTAAGTGGTCGTTATGGACAGGTATGTCTATGTATGTATATGTAAATGTATAAATATATATATATTGTGACATTGCTGGTTTTACAACGCACAATCACGGAGTACTTACTAGAAGACACAGTGTGGAAACAGATATATATATATATATATATATATATATATATATATATATATATATATATTCGTATATTGACTTGCATTGGATTAGTTCGGCTATGATAAAAACAACATTCATGTTATGTTGAGTGACAACTAAAAGCTTAACCTAAGGAAAGACGCCAGAATGAGCAAAAAATGTGAAATGCTAAAGCAGATTGATTTATATCATCACCTGAACACTTTTCTTCCTTTACCTTCTTTCTTGTCCGTTACACCTTTTATTCTTCTCGTCCTTTTTGCCTGAGTGCCGCTCTGTAAGCAGCTAAATAAATCACTAAGCAGCCCTGGAGAAGATAACGAGGCATCGGGGGATACTTTTTGCACTCTGCAGATGTGTGCAGATGCTTTTTCTTTCTTGCCTGGGGAGGACCGTAAAACCGTATGTGAGTGTATGTATGTACATATATATATATATATATATATATATATATATATATATATATATATACACATATATATGTATACATACATATACATATATATATGTACATATAAATGTATACAGTATGTATGTATATACATACATATGTATATTTATATATATACACATATATACATAAACACATATATACACACAAATGTATGTGTGTGTAGATATATATATATATATATATATATATATATATATATATATATATATATATATATATATATATATGTATATAGATATATATGTATGTATGTATGTATGTATATATGTATAATATAAACAGCATACATGTATATACATACATATATATATGTATGTTTATATATGTAAGTATTAGAGATGCGCGGTTTGCGGACACAACCGCGGAGTCCGCGGATAAACCGCGGGTCAGGCGGGTAAAAATAGATTTTAAATAGTTGCGGGCGGTTGGCGGTTGAACCAATTCGGAAATATATATACATAGTTAAATGTTGTTACCCACATACGAAAAACGAGCAGCACTCTTTGAAACAGTCAATCATTCATCAGGCACTGCAGCACAACACAACACAACAGAAGAAGAAGAAAAAAAGAAAAAGATGGCACTGCGTCCCAGCAACAAGTGGGGCAAGTGAGCGCTCCTTCAGCGCAGCAGGGCGCATTTTAGAGGCCAGGCGCTCTCGCCTGAATCCTGGCACTGTAGATGCCATTGTATTCCTGCATAGTGCTAAAAAAAAAAAAAAAAAAAAAGTAAGTAGACATACGGTTGGATATGTTAAACGAATTAGTCTACGTTACCTATAGGCTATACCAAATAAGCCCATGTCTAACCTATATTGAGTTCGGTCAGCTGAATAATTTTGATGGTTACTTGTTGTTTGGGCGCACTACAATGCAAAGGAATTAAGGCAATTGCGTTGTTTATTGTGTTTTTTTTTCTATTCGAGATATACTACTGTGTGTTAATTATTTGGCCTCGCTTTCAAGTGAAGCGCATCTCCGATTGGCGACAATGTAAGGCTATTTAGCCTGCTTTGTTTGTCGCGACCGTCTATTTTCATTATAATTCAAGTTTGATGATAAAGTGCAGTCTGATGGGTTTGATTCCCCCCTTCAGCTATTTGCCTTGGCCAATAAGTTGCAGGTAATTTATTATTATTATTTATTTAATTTATTTTTGTTTAAATAGGGATGACATACATATGTTATTGTATAATTTAAGTTTGTGCGCGTGATTGACAGCCTAAGGCTTATGAGGCACATTTTTTATTTATTTTTTTATTTCAACTTAAAAAGGTATGAGCCTATGCCTATGCCTACAACATAGGCTATGTGTTTATCTTTTTTCCTGCCTGTCGTTGACAATGAAGATTGTCTGATATTTTGTCATGGCTGCAGATCAATCAAAAAGGTTCATCTTTGTCGCGAAATTGTTCACTGCTTCACTGTGCACCCCGCCCTCGTCCCTATTTGAGCATTATAACGTTAACAAGTTAATATTCATTGAAATAAATTCAGAACATTTTTTTTACCTAACGAAAATATAGGCCTAGTCTTTCTAAAACATTTTTTTAACTTCTTAAAAGCCTCGTTCTGCTTGCTGCAACTGCGCACACAAAGTGTGAGGAACACACTCCTGATCTGAGGGCATTGGCAACAGTAGTCAACACTTTCTTAACGGAAATGACAATAATATTATAATAATGATAAATAATATAATCACGCATTGATATCTCTTAGCCACTAATGCGTGGCCAAGAGATATTAATGCGTGGCACGCATTGAATGTCTCTGCTACATTGGATCAGTCTCCTTTCTTTAACAGGCAAAAGCTTTCTAACCTCAGTAATGCCTTGCATCGTCTATATTAGATATATAACAACGGGCGGGTGGCTGGCGGGTGTGGTTTTGATAAAATGTTGGTTCGGGTGATGGCGGGTGGATGACGACTTTTGTGATGCGGTTGCGGATGAAATAATTGTCTATCCGCACATCTCTAGTAAGTATATATGTGCATATATGTATACAGTATGTATGTATATACATAAATATGTATATTTTTATATATACATTAGTATATATGTACACACATATATATACACTTGTGCATTTATATACACTCACATTCATATATACATACATACATATATACACAAATATATATATATATATATATATATATATATATCTATATATATATATATATATATATATATATATATATATATACATATACAGGTAAAAGCCAGTAAATTAGAATATTTTGAAAAACTTGATTTATTTCAGTAATTGCATTCAAAAGGTGTAACTTGTACATTATATTTATTCATTGCACACAGACTGATGCATTCAAATGTTTATTTCATTTAATTTTGATGATTTGAAGTGGCAACAAATGAAAATCCAAAATTCCGTGTGTCACAAAATTAGAATATTACTTAAGGCTAATACAAAAAAGGGATTTTTAGAAATGTTGGCCAACTGAAAAGTATGAAAATGAAAAATATGAGCATGTACAATACTCAATACTTGGTTGGAGCTCCTTTTGCCTCAATTACTGCGTTAATGCGGCGTGGCATGGAGTCGATGAGTTTCTGGCACTGCTCAGGTGTTATGAGAGCCCAGGTTGCTCTGATAGTGGCCTTCAACTCTTCTGTGTTTTTGGGTCTGGCATTCTGCATCTTCCTTTTCACAATACCCCACAGATTTTCTATGGGGCTAAGGTCAGGGGAGTTGGCGGGCCAATTTAGAACAGAAATACCATGGTCCGTAAACCAGGCACAGGTAGATTTTGCGCTGTGTGCAGGCGCCAAGTCCTGTTGGAACTTGAAATCTCCATCTCCATAGAGCAGGTCAGCAGCAGGAAGCATGAAGTGCTCTAAAACTTGCTGGTAGACGGCTGCGTTGACCCTGGATCTCAGGAAACAGAGTGGACCGACACCAGCAGATGACATGGCACCCCAAACCATCACCCAACCATGCAAATTTTGCATTTCCTTTGGAAATCGAGGTCCCAGAGTCTGGAGGAAGACAGGAGAGGCACAGGATCCACGTTGCCTGAAGTGTAGTGTAAAGTTTCCACCATCAGTGATGGTTTGGGGTGCCATGTCATCTGCTGGTGTCGGTCCACTCTGTTTCCTGAGATCCAGGGTCAACGCAGCCATCTACCAGCAAGTTTTAGAGCACTTCAGGCTTCCTGCTGCTGACCTGCTCTATGGAGATGGAGATTTCAAGTTCCAACAGGACTTGGCGCCTGCACACAGCGCAAAATCTACCCGTGCCTGGTTTACGGACCATGGTATTTCTTTTCTAAATTGGCCCGCCAACTCCCCTGACCTTAGCCCCATAGAAAATCTGTGGGGTATTGTGAAAAGGAAGATGCAGAATGCCAGACCCAAAAACGCAGAAGAGTTGAAGGCCACTATCAGAGCAACCTGGGCTCTCATAACACCTGAGCAGTGCCAGAAACTCATCGACTCCATGCCACGCGGCATTAACGCAGTAATTGAGGCAAAAGGAGCTCCAACCAAGTATTGAGTATTGTACATGCTCATATTTTTCATTTTCATACTTTTCAGTTGGCCAACATTTCTAAAAATCCCTTTTTTGTATTAGCCTTAAGTAATATTCTAATTTTGTGACACACGGAATTTTGGATTTTCATTTGTTGCCACTTCAAATCATCAAAATTAAATGAAATAAACATTTGAATGCATCAGTCTGTGTGCAATGAATAAATATAATGTACAAGTTATACCTTTTGAATGCAATTACTGAAATAAATCAAGTTTTTCCAAAATATTCTAATTTACTGGCTTTTACCTGTATATATATATATATATATATATATATATATATATATATATATATATATATATATATATATATATATATATATATATATATATATATATATATATAAAATAGCTCCTTATAGGCAAACCATTTCAGAAATACCAATTAAAGTACTAGTATCAGTAAGAATAAGAATGTAAACAATACCCATTCCAATACTATTCACCACTCGCCCCAAATCCTTATTATTGTTGAACACCTACCATCCTTACAGCGATTGGGTTGAGCCATAACAATGAAAAAAATACCACTGAGCAAAAATTTTACATGATATTGTTTTGTTTTTTTGTTTTTTTACACACAATCATCAAAAGGCAAAGGACCAAATTACATCAACCGAATACAGGAATGAACGGATGGAGGAAGGCAACGGTGTGACATTAGGGTAATGAAGAGAAAAGTCAGCTAATGAGAAAATAAGAGGCTAAAATTAAAGAAATAAAGCGTTTAACTCCCCGCTGCTTTACTGACGTCACAAAGGGAGCACAAAGTTCAAGAGCACTAAAATGTGTCCTTAAGTAAGCTGATTGTTTAAGTGAGGGGGAAATGGGAGGAAAGAAGAGCAGGAGCTCAACAGAAAGGTAAAATAGACCACATAATTATCCATAAAATAAGGTAAAAATATGTAAAAATGTAGAAAAAAAAAATATATATATATATATATTTGTCCACGTGCTGGAAAAATCTATTTTAATTTAGGTAAATACATTAAGAATTTGTCTTTATTATGTAATCCGTGAGTCTTTGTTTGAGGGAAAACTCAGCAAGGAAATCCCACTAAGCTGTTTAGGTCATCGGTCAAAACATGCCTCAAAATCCTAACAAAAGTTAGAGTTGGAACCGCCTTCATGAATAACCTCATGTGTTTTTTTCTTGCAAGGAAAATGCGATGATAACCATAGACTCAGAAATGGGGCGTATCCTTCCAAATAACGGTGTCCACTGCAGTGGACATCTGGGTTTCTGCATTACAGTGCTGTTTTTTGTTGTTTGAAATGTGTAACTCTGACAAAAAAAATGGCCCAAAAACAAATGTCAATCCACAGAGTTATGGTTAAAAAAAACCTGCCGAAATTTCACTCACAAGTTATCTTCATCTATTTTTTTCTGACATTTCCCATAATATTAATTAGTTTTTCAATAATTGGAAAATAACTAACTGTGTTAGCAACGCCCCCTTTCCTTCGCCAGACTCGATATACCCCCCAAACCCATGTATATATATATATATATATATATATACATATATATATATATATATATATATATATATATATATATATATATATATATGGACTGGACATGGTGTGAAGGTAGATACATATTTATTTTAACACTGACAAACTACAAAAAAAGGGAGCAAACAAAAGGCGCGCACAATGGCGGAGAACAAACTTGACTAATGAAACAAAAACTAGCACTTAGGCAGACTATGGGCAAGAAACAAAAACACTTACTGTGCTTTGAAACGATCAGCATTAACTATGGTAGCATGGGTACATGGGTAGCAGAAGTCCACAGTAGCAATGGTAACAGAGTTAATGTCGCCAGGCTGACTTCCTGGCAACTATGGGCTTAAATAATACAGACATGATTGACAACAGGTGCGCGAGTGCAAAACGTGAAACAGGTGAAACTAATGGTCGCTATGGTGACAAAACAAACAAGAGTCCACAAAGAGTCCAAAAACCAAACCGAACATAACCAAAACAAAACATGATCACACAGACATGACAACATATATATGTACATATTATATTAATATAATGGATATATAAATAATAATTAATATAATTGGATATTAAGAGTATGTGAAAGTACGACTTCTGTTTTGTTTACTTTCGAGACAACCTCCTTAAAGTTTTGAAATCAATCAGATATCAACCAGCTAAAATGCGCCAAACATGGATAAGTGTGGAGAGTGCTTTTGCAATTTTTCCCATCATGCTTTGTAGTGGATTTAAATGGGTGTAATTTTGAATTGCTTTATGTTGCATGGACGTTTTTTTTATAATATCCGCAAAGTTCAGTGAGCAGGTTGTGTTACGTGTGATCATGTGTTGGGTTGTTCGGATTTTTTTTTTTTTTTGCACCATGACTAGGAAAGGTTGTTTGCATTGAGTCATATACTTCCATTCACAGTATATTTAAAGGCCATTGACCTGTATTACACACGTTATTCACTAAATGACGACTTAATGACAGCATCTACAATTGTAAGACAATTAAAATAAATGCAGTCTCCCTGTGGGTAAGAGTTCTTAATAATCTCGCGGGCCAAATTGAAGACATCGGTGGGTCCCATTCGGCCCACGGGCTGTAGTTTGGCCCCCCTTGCACTATTTGTATAGAGGAACTTGGACCACTAATTTTTGGCAGTTACACATGTGTTTCGTACTGAGATTTATGTAACTAAGGTGTTGCTGTAGTTCGTTTACTTCAGATGCAGTCAGTAGCCATTTAGTCAACATCTGTAGTTATACTAGTGGTGTTCCTCAAGGTTGCAACTTAAGTCCTCTCTTTTTCATCATTTGGGCTATGCAACCGAGGGCAAGTGCGTTCAGTTAAAAAACATGTGAGAGACTCACATTTTTGCAGCAAGTTCTTAAAAACACTAGAGTGCTGTCACAGAGATGATCTTTGACTAGCTTTTTTACAGAAGGTCCTTAAAAACAGCAGATCACTGACAAAATAAATAGACCAAAAACCGAATGTCTACTGTTGAGGACGCTGGTTCTCTGGAGTTTAGAAAATAGGACTAGTAGTGGTGGGAGAAGTCCGGCCCCTCAGTCCTTAGCTTTCTGGAAATTTGGCACTCAAAACAATTTACAGAACCCAAAAGCAGTGAAGTTGGCACGTCGTGTAAATCGTAAATACAAACAGACTACAATGATTTGCAAATCCTTTTCAACCTATATTCAATTGAATACACAACATGTTTCAAAAAAGCTGGCACAAGTGGGGAAAAAAGACTGAGAAAGTTGAGGAATGCTCATCAAACACCTATTTAGAACATTCCACAGGTGAACAGGCTAATTGGGAACAGGTGGGTGCCATGACTGGGTATAAAAGCAGCTTCCATGAAATGCTCAGTCATTCACAAACAAGGATGGGGCGAGGGTCACCACTTTGTGAACAAATGCGTGAGCAAATTGTCGAACAGTTTAAGAACAGCATTTCTCAACAAGCTATTGCAAGGAATTTAGGGATTTCACCATCTACTATCATCAAAAGGTTCAGAGAATCTGGAGGAATCACTGCACATAAGCGATGATATTACGGACCTTCGATCCCTCAGGCGGTACTGCATCAAAAAGCGACATCAGTGTGTAAAGGATCTCACCACATGGGCTCAGGAACACTTCAGAAAATCACTGTCAGTAGCTACAGTTTGTCGCTACATCTGTAAGTGCAAGTTAAAACTCTACTATGCAAAGAGAAGTCATTTATCAACAAGACCCAGAAACGCCGCCGGCTTCGCTGGGCCCGAGCTCATCTAAGATGGACTGATACAACGTGTAAAAGTGTTCTGTGGTCTGACGAGTCCACATTTCAAATTGTTTTTGGAAACTGTGGACGTTGTGTCCTCCGGACCAAAGAGGAAAAGAACCATCCGGATTGTTGTAGGTGCAAAGTTCAAAAGCCAGCATCTGTGATGGTATGAGGGTGTATTAGTGCCCAAGACATGGGTAACTTACACATCTGTGAAGGCACCATTAATGCTGAAAGGTAAATACAGGTTTTGGAGCAACATATGTTGCCATCCAAGCAACGTTATCATGGGCGCCCCTGCTTATTTCAGCAAGACAATGCCAACGTGCTACAACAGCATGGCTTCATTGTAAAAGAGTGCGGGTACTAGACTGGCCTGGCTGTAGTCCAGACCTGTCTCCCATTAAAAATGTGTGGCGCAATATGAAGCCTAAAATACCACAAAGGAGACCCCCGGACTATTGAACAACAAGCAAGAATGGGAAATATTTTAATAATAGTTCTCAAACGTTTACTGAGTGTTGTTAAAAGGAAAGGCCATGTAACACAGTGGTAAAAATTCCCCTGTGCCAACTTTTTTGCAATGTGTTGCTGCCATTAAATTCTAAGTTAATGATTATTTGCAAAAAAAAAAATTAAGTTTCTCAGTCCGAACATTAAATATTTTGTCTTTGCAGTCCATTCAATTGAATATAAGTTGAAAAGGATTTACAAATCATTGTATTCTGTTTTTATTTTCGAATTACACAATGTGCCAACTTCACTGCTTTTGGGTTTTGTAGTTGAATATCCCTGATTTAAAGTTAAAAATCTGCATTTCTATTGGTGCGTGCATTATTGCGCTTTTCGAGGGGATTGACTGTAGTTGGTATTTATAGTTGATATAGCTTTTAGCATGCCCACAATTTCACTCTGGAAGAATTGTTTTTGTTTACAATATTGAATGTGTTTTGAAGCAACATTCTGGAAGGGGTTTGTTGTTTGACTTTGGAGTTGATGGTTAAAAGTGACTCTGGCACACGCGCCGCCGGTTTCCAGAAGCGTTTATGGTCCCTGCAATGCGACAGCAGCGCTGAGTCAACGCGTTCATTCGTTTAAAGATACGCTCGGCGAGCTTTTATGAGCGCCGACACAAATCACATTAGACGAGTCATTTCTTATAGATTACAGCACCTCATCACAGGCTGTACAGGAGGAGCAGGAGGAGAAATACGGCCGGGGCGGCTGAAACGGCGCGGTCGGGTGAAACGTGTTGTGTCATCGATGTCACGGCGACGCGTCACGCTGTTTATGGGCTACAATCCAACCAGACCTGCCGCCATGTTGATTGAATAGATAGCTGCTTCAGGGTTGTCAGCAGCCATAAAAAGAAATAAAGGCCGTACACTACTTGACTTGAAGCTGAATTGTTTTGGAGTAAGATGAATATATGGGAAAATTAATTGTGTCATGTCTGTGTTGATGTTCATGATTTTGTTTGGCCATGTGCTGTTTGTTTTTTGGACACTTTCTTAGTTCCTGGTTGTTCACTCCCTTGTTTTGTTTCCATAGCAACCCATTAGTTTTCACCTGTCATGTCACGCACCTGTTTCACGTTTTGAGTCAAGCACCTGTTGTTAATCATATCTGTGTTATTTAAGCTTTTCATTTTCTGTTGGTCAGCCTGGCGACATCACATGTATGCTCTGCACACTTTATGATCACTCTTCTTCATGTCATGTTCACAGTTCCATGCCAAGTAAGTTTTTGTTTCTTGTTCATAGTTTTCCACCTTTGTGCGCGCCTTTTGTTTTCATAGCCAAGTTGTTTACCTCCGCTGTGAGCGCCTTTTGTTTATACCTTTTTTAGCTTTTTTGAGTTTAAATATTAAACATGTACTCACACTCACGTCTTGCCGGCGCCAATTTTCCGTTGCCTTCCGGAAAAACAAACCCAAAGGACCAAGTATTGTCAAATTGATCAGTGATAAAAGTTCAGCTTGATACCGTTTCCACAGCAACACAATCTCCTGATGTTTGTATTGGATTAATAAATATCACTCAATCAATCAATCAATCAATTCCTTTACTGTCATTGTCATAATAACACTTAAGTCATACATGAACAACGAGATTTTGTTTGAGCTTTGTCCAGCGGCATAGAAACTGCATTGATGTGCAGGTTGACAATAGTTTACATTGTAGCATTTTAGCATTGTCAGGAAGATCGCGATAAGAGGGACGTGGGGGTGGGAACAGTCAGATGTCTGATGGGTGTTACGTTGATGTTGCAGCAATGCAATGTCCAGAGCACAATTATTGAGGTGGTGAAGAGTGAGGTAATAAGATGGTCCGGGGCAGCAAAGGGGCAGGCTGTTCATTTAGCAGTCAGACATTCTGGTGGTCCTGGCGCGAATCGATCTATACCTTCTTCCAGAGGGTAGCAGGTTGAAGAGGCCGTGTGCTGGGTGGTATCTGTCCTTCAGGATGTTGTGTACTCGCTTTAGGCAGCGAGTTGTGTACATGGCACTCATCTCTGGGAGTATCGTCCTTGTAATTTTCCCCGCCGCTTTAACCACTCGCTGGAGGGCCTGTTGGTTCGCTTTAATGCAACTAGCAAACCACACTAAAAATTCGTAAGTGAGTTCACTGCTGATGGCACAGTTGTAAAAGTTGACCATTGATTTCTGCGGAATGTTTGCACATTTTAGTTTCCTCAACAACAAAAAAAGACGTTGTAATAAATGCATTTCTAGGCTTTTGTAGCCCTAAACCAGTGATTCTCAAACTGTGGTTCTCAAACTGGGCTCCATCTAGTTCAGGGGTGTCAAACTCATTTGAGTTCAGGGGCCGCATGGAGGAAAATCTGTGCACACGCGGGCCAGACTATTAAAATCATGGCATTAAAACTAAAAAATAAGGACAACTTCAGATTGTTTTCTTTGTCTTACTTTGGCCAAAAATAGAAAATATTATAATAAAAATATAGAAAAAACTACTGGCAGTGGTAAAGTTTAGCTCCACGAAGGAAAGAAGAAAGTGAATGAATGTTTATAACTGAATACTAGGGCTGTGAATCTTTGGGTGTCCCACGATTCGATTCAATATCGATTTTTAAGGTCACGATTGGATTCAAAATTGATTTTTTTTTTCAATTCAACACGATTCTCGATTCAAAAACAAATTTTCCCCGATTCAAAACGATTCTCTATCCATTCAATACATAGGATTTCAGCAGGATCTACCCCAGTCTGCTGACATGCAAGCAGAGTAGTAGATTTTTGTAAAACGCTTTTATAATTGTAAAGGACAATGTTTTAACAACTGATTGAAATAATGTAAATTTGTTTTAACTATAAAATTAACCAAAATATGACTTATTTTATCCTTGTGAAAATATTGGACACAGTGTGTTGTCAAGCTTATGAGATGCGATGCAAGTGTAAGCCACTGTGACACTATTGTTCATTTATTTTTATTTTTATAAATGTCTCATGATAATGTCAATGAGGGATTTTTAATCACTGCTATGTTGAAATTGTAACTAATATTGATACTGTTGTTGATAATATTATTTTTTCTTTCACTACTTTTGGTTTGTTCTGTGTCGTGTTTGTGTCTCCTCTCAATTGCTCTGTTTATTGCAGTTCTGAGTGTTGCTGGGTCGGGTTTGGTTTTGGAATTGGATTGCATTGTTATGGTATTGTTGTGTATTGTTTTGTTGGATTGATTAATAAAAAAATAAAAAATAAAAATAAATTAAAAATAAATAAATAAATAAAAAATTGATTTTTTAAAAATGAGAATCGATTCTGAATTCGAATTGATTTTTTCCCACACCCCTACTGAATACATTTACATATGCATCTTTTGTATTATTTTTTAAAATGAATTAAGTAACGTTTATGACAACCTTTTTCCAAAACACAATACAGAATGTGAGATATAACAGGATAATGCATACATTTATCATTTGTTTTCAAAACGGTTACAAAAAAGTGGGACCCCAAAAATGTACTGCGGGACCCCATTTTTATACTTGCGCCAACACTGATAGAGTATTGGTGCATCCAAAACAGCAGCAGGCGGCTGTGGCCTGCGGGCCGGTACTAATACTAATTAAATATCATCCCGAGGGCCATAGATAATTAATTTGCGGGCCATATCCGGCCCACGGGCCTTGACTTTGACACACAGGATCTAGTTGTACGCCAAACACAGTGTTACTGTTCGAACTGTGTGTAATGTTACAGTGGCCAAAAATATTAAACATACTTGTTAAATAAAACCTTTGCCTTGTTTTTAATTCACATGTAGGCCTACTACGCTACTGTATTTTAATGTTGGTCATTGTGGCGGTACCTTGAGACCCAAGTTTTTTATGAGGTGGTAGTTGGGCGAAAAACATTTGAGAACCACTGCCCTAAACAAGACTTAGTTTGTATCCCTTTAATATTTCTTATAATTATTAGACTCCTGAAGGGCCCCCCACCATAAACCTATTGTCCCCATATTATATTTACACGCACTATAAAAAAAAAAACAGGCGGAAAAAAGAAAATTACTGACTTTATTTAGTTAAAACCAGCTTTTTAAAACACATGTAAAAACCTTGAACAATGTGATTGACATATCTAGATTATATATTCATAAAAATGATCTACATGTTCCCTTAAAATGATAAACTATGATTATTAATATGTCAAGTTCCATCAGTGGATAATAATAAACATAATAGTACTCAGCCTATCTTGCCGATTGTATTGTACCATATGTCCCGGCAAGAAATCTGCGTTCAAAGAACTCCGGCTTATTGGTGATTCCCAGAGCCCAGAAAAAGTCTGCGGGCTATAGAGCGTTTTCTATTCGGGCTCTAGTACTCTGGAATGCCCTCCCGGTAACAGTTAGAGATGCTATCTCAGTAGAAGCATTTAAGTCCTATCTTAAAACTCATTTGTATACTCTAGCCTTTAAATAGACCCCCTTTTTAGACTAGTTGATCTGCCGTTTCTTTTCTTTTCTCTTCTGCCCCCCTCTTGCTTGTGGAGGGGGGGGACACAGGTCTGGTGGACACAAATGAACTGCTGGCTGTCCAGAGTCGGGACCCGGGGTGGACCGCTCGCCTGTGCATGGGTTAGGAACATCTCTGCGCTGCTGTCCCGTCTCCGCCCGTGATGGTTTCCTGCTGGCCCCACAATGGACTGGACTCTCACTATTGTGTTAGATCCACTATGGACTGGACTTTCACTAATATGTTGGATCCACTATGGACTGAACTTTCACAATATTATGTCGACATCCATTGCTTTCGGTCTCCCCTAGAGGGGGGGGTTACCCACATATGCGGTCCTCTCCAAGGTTTCTCATAGTCATTCACATCGACGTCCCACTGGGGTGAGTATTTCCTTGCCCTTATGTGGGCTCTGTACCACGGATGTTGTTGTGGCTTGTGCAGCCCTTTGAGACACTTGTGATTTAGGGCTATATAAATAAACATTGATTGATTGATTGATGGTACGTACATTCCCCATATATTCATTTACTTGTAAAACAAAAAATATATAATATACATATAATATGTAATATAATAATATGGTAACACTTTAGTATGGGGAACATATTCATCATTAATTAGTTGCTTATTAACATGCAAATTAGTAACATATTGGCTCTTAATTAGTCATTATTAAAGACCTACTGAAACCCACTACTACCGACCACGCAGTCTGATAGTTTATTTATCAATGATGAAATCTTAACATTGCAACACATGCCAATACGGCCGGGTTAGCTTACTAAAGTGCAATTTTAAATTTCGCGCGAAATATCCTGCTGAAAACGTCTCGGTATGATGACGTCACGGATTGTAGAGGACATTTTGGGACAGAATGGTGGCCAGCTATTAAGTCGTCTGTTTTCATCGCAAAATTCCACAGTATTCTGGACATCTGTGTTGGTGAATCTTTTGCAATTTGTTCAATGAACAATGGAGACAGCAAAGAAGAAAGCTGTAGGTGAGAAGCGGTGTATTGCGGGCGGCTGCAGCAACACAAACACAGCCAGTGTTTCATTGTTTACATTCCCGGAAGATGACAGTCAAGCTTTACCATTGGCCTGTGGAGAACTGGGACAACAGAGACTCTTACCAGGAGGACTTTGAGTTGATGCGCAGACGCGGTGCCGTGAGTATGCATGCAGCTGCGGCTTCCAAACATTTGATCGCTTGCCCGTACGTGCGTGCCGCTATGTACATGTCACGTACTTAACTTTGGGGACTTTGGGGAAATATATGTGCTGTATGAACTTTGGGGAGGTGAACGGTACTTTGGGCTGTGGGATTGAGTGTGTTGTGCAGGTGTTTTGAGTTGTATTGGCGGGTTATATGGACGGAAGGGGGGATGTGTTTGTTATGCGGGATTAATTTGTGGCATATTAAATATAAGCCTGGTTGTGTTGTGGCTAATAGAATATATATATGTCTTGTGTTTATTTACTGTTTTAGTCATTCCCAGCTGAATATCAGGTCCCACCCGCCTCTCACAGCATCTTCCCTATCTGAATCGCTCCCACTGCCCTCTAGTCCTTCACTCTCACTTTCCTCATCCACAAATCTTTCATCCTCGCTCAAATTAATGGGGAAATCGTTGCTTTCTCGGTCCGAATCGCTCTCGCTGCTGGTGGCCATGATTGTAAACAATGTGCAGATGTGAGGAGCTCCACAACCTGTGACGTCACGCTACTCGTCTGCTATTTCCGGTACAGGCAAGGCTTTTTTATCAGCGACCAAAAGTTGCGAACTTTATCGTCCATGTTCTCTACTAAAGCCTTTCAGCAAAAGTATGGCAATATCGCGAAATGATCAAGTATGACACATAGAATGGACCTGCTATTCCGGTTTAAATAAGAAAATTGCATTTCAGTAGGCCTTTAAGTACTTATTATTTGCCTTATTCTGCATGGCCTTATTATACAACCAGTAAGCCATCAACTAAGAGTTTTCCCTCAATAACCTCAGAATTATTGCTTATTAGTAACCCTAACTCTAACCCTAACCCTAACCCTTATATGTTCCCCTAGTGTCCAAATAACTCTAAATTAAGTCTTTGTTACTTAGAATATGTTCCCCATACTAAAGTGTTTGTCACGTGGGGATCGCATCTTTATGCGGGGTCGTTCCTCCAGATGCAAAACGGACACTCCGGACGAAACGTGAAGGTAGGAGATTATTTATTAATCATAAATCATACCCTGTACCAAAAAGACAGAAACAAACAAAAGAAAAGCGTGCCGAACGCACGGGAAGCTAAGGCAACAACTTAGCACAGGAGTCTAGAACAGGAATACGCCAACGTAACAATTGCATACCGCAAACAATGAAGCCAGACCGAGTGTGGTTAGCAACGTGAATAAATACCTCTCTGATTAGTAGTGCTCAACAGCAGGTGAATGTGCCGAACACTAATCAGAGGCAGGTGAAACCAATTAGTACCCATGGTAACCAAAACAAACCCCCGAAATGCACAAAACCGGAACAAAAGGGAGTCCAAAACTAACAGAACATAACTAAACAAAACATGATCCGACCACGGATCATGACAGTGTTACCAATAATATATACAATATATACAAACCCCGTTTCCATATGAGTTGGGAAATTGTGTTAGATGTAAATATAAACGGAATACAATGATTTGCAAATCCTTTTCAACCCATATTCAATTGAATGCACTACGAAGACAAGATATTTGATGTTCAAACTCATAAACTTTATTTTTTTTTTGCAAATAATAATTAACATGTTCACCACTATGCTACATGGCCTTTAATTTTAACAACACTCAGTAAACGTTTGGAAACTGAGGAGACACATTTTTTAAGCTTCTCAGGTGGAATTCTTCTTCAGGTGGGTCTCCGTTGTGGTATTTTAGGCTTCATAATGCGCCACACATTTTCAATGGGAGACAGGTCTGGACTACAGGCAGGCCAGTCTAGTACCTGGCCAGTCTTTTACTATGAAGCCACGTTGATGTAACACGTGGCTTGGCATTGTCTTGCTGAAATAAGCAGGGGCGTCCATGGTAATGTTGCTTGGACGGCAACATAAGTTGCTCCAAAACCTGTATGTACCATTCAGCATTAATGGCGCCTTCACAGATGTGTAAGTTACCCATGTCTTGGGCATTAATACACCCCCATACCATCACAGATGCTGGCTTTTCAACTTTGCGCCTATAACAATCCGGATGGTTCTTTTCCTCTTTGGTCCAGAGGACACGACGTCCACAGTTTCCAAAAAAAATTTGAAATGTGGACTCGTCAGACCACAGAACACTTTTCCACTTTGTATCAGTCCATCTTAGATGAGCTCAGGCCCAGCGAAGTCGACGGCGTTTCTTGGTGTTGTTGATAAACGGTTTTCGCCTTGCATAGGATAGTTTTAACTTGCACTTACAGATGTAGCGACCAACTGTAGTTTCTGACAGTGGGTTTCTGAAGTGTTCCTGAGCCCATGTGGTGATATCCTTTACACACTGATGTCGCTTGTTGATGCAGTACAGCCTGAGGGATCGAAGGTCACGGGTTTAGCTGCTTACGTGCAGTGATTTCTCCAGATTCTCTGAACCCTTTGATGATATTACGGACCGTAGATGGTGAAATCCCTAAATTCCTTGCAATAGCTGGTTGAGAAAGGTTTTTCTTAAACTGTTCAACAATTTGCTCACGCATTTGTTGACGAAGTGGCGACCCTCGCCCCATCCTTGTTTGTGAATGACTGAGCATTTCATGGAATCTACTTTTATACCCAATCATGGCACCCACCTGTTCCCAATTTGCCTGTTCACCTGTGGGATGTTCCAAATAAGTGTTTGATGAGCATTCCTCAACTTTATCAGTATTTATTGTCACCTTTCCCAACTTCTTTGTCACGTGTTGCTGGCATCAAATTCTAAAGTTAATGATTATTTGCAAAAAATAAAAAGTTTATCAGTTTGAACATCAAATATGTTGTCTTTGTAGCATATTCAACTTAATATGGGTTGAAGATGATTTGCAAATTATTGTATTCCGTTTATATTTACATCTAACACAATTTCCCATCTCATATGGAAACAGGGTTTGTAGATTTTGCAATACAGTCAGTAAGTATGATATATGTGCTTCTATCTTCTGCAATCACGTTCCACAAAACATAGACTACGTTAAAAAATTCAGAGTTTGAGGTTTGAGCATCAGGCTGTGTGTGCTGCAGGAGAAGTACAAAGTTAGCAGTCAATATTCGTTTCTACAGTGTTTGGTGAATATATGCCTTTAAGTAGAAATACGTTTGCTGTTTATGTCAATTTTGTTCCAACATAATCTAATTTGCGCTAATTTTCGTTAGCTCGTCAATGACATAGTGCATTAAGCTAGCGGCATTAGAGCCAATTTTCATCCTGAATAATTGTGGGGGTTTTTTCAGTTTACAACAAATTATATTGTTGATTTAACATGATTCCTACATGTTTGTGCACTTCATATGTCGATTAATGTTATTTCCTTTGTGTGCTTAGTTTTACAGTAACTGAATTTTGGAGACTATCAATAAATAACCTAATAAATTACCTCAATTTGTGGGGGTTTTTTCAAACTAAATTCCAACAGGGAGGGAATGATAATAAAATATCAATAAACCAGGGGTATATAGTCTACAAAGTGCAGCCTGTGTTACATTGTAGTAACAAAATAAGTAGCAAAAATTGAAACATTTGCAAAACGAT
Organism: Nerophis lumbriciformis; assembly: GCF_033978685.3. Taxonomy (NCBI): domain Eukaryota; kingdom Metazoa; phylum Chordata; class Actinopteri; order Syngnathiformes; family Syngnathidae; genus Nerophis; species Nerophis lumbriciformis. The sequence goes on along the minus strand of NC_084584.2, from coordinate 20,576,546 downwards.
ATGACACAAGGAAAAACATATATGTCAATACTATTTACTAATAACACAGATATGTTTTTTTTTTATATATATAACTTTTTTTTTGCCTTTTTAAGGATAAAAAATGGATCATGACCGATTATGCAAATTATATGATGACATTTTGACCACGCCTTAGCCACACCCCCACCGCCACAAGTATATTGGCAATCTATGAGAAACACTGCATCATTATGATTACATGTGTTGTTAATATTGTCATGATCCCTTGCCCGGATCATGTTGCATTTTAGGTTGACTCCCTTAGTTCTGTTTTGAGCACCCATGGGTGCGGATTAGTTTCACCTGCCTCTGATTAGTGTTCGGGACGCTCACCTGCAGCCGGGCACTAATCAGAAAGCTACTTATTCACGTTTTTCACCACACTCAGTCTGGCTGTCTTGTTTCCGCTACGCAGCAACTTACGTTTGTATACCTTGCTTCTAGTTCATATGCTTGTGCAGGAATGGTGTGTGTGTGTGGCCCGGCCTCGAAGCCAGCGGCAGGTGAGTAGATTGCCCCAGCTGGGGCTGGTTATCTAATCACCTGTCGCCTTTATTAGCAGCAGCCGGGACGAGACACAGGGGTTGGAGTTGGAGCCAGAGAGAGAGACACAGACAGAGACAGAAAGAAGGAAAGCAGAGACACACCGGACTGAAAAGTCCTAAATATATACTGCTGGAAAGCAATCCATACTTGTGTGTATGAAAATAAAAGACTTGATCCAACCTATCTACTGGGCTCTCGAAGATCTGTCAACACATGCAGAGACGTTCACAGATTGTTTATCTTTTGCTAAACTTTAGCTTTGTTTCCCGTGCTATCGGCACGTTTTTCCTGTTGTTTGTACTTATTTATGAACAATAAATCACTGTCTTACCTTCACCTTGTCTCCGTAGTTTTCGTCTGCATCCTGCGAGAACGATCCACGCAGTAAAATGCAACCCCGACGTGACAAATATTATATTATCATCAGTACATCTACGAGGGGTTATGCCTATCCTGTCTTCAAAACTTAGTGTTTTAAAAACAGGACACTGTTTCAAACTTGAATTAGGAGTCCTTGCATGCACCACAGTTATGTGCTATGAAAATCAAAAGTGAAACTAAACTAAACTCTTCTATCACCTCAGGTAGAATGAACCAATTGTCATTTTTACAAGGGGATGTAGCAAGTTTAACAGATTCCTTATTTAATTTATTTATTATTATTTATTTAACAACCTTATTATTACACTTTGACAAAATTGATTTTATAAATTTTTCTTAACTTGTATGACATCTTTTATAACTGACAGATTCAAACGAAAGAAAAAACATCTTTAAATCTTTAAAAACATCCAAAATATATTTATGTGGCCCCCACAGTTGTTGTGGCCCTTATTAACTGTATAGAGCAGTGGTCCCCAACGTTTTTGTAGCTGCGGACCGGTCAACGCTTGAAAATTTGTCCCACTTGTCCCCCAAATATATTTATTTATTTATTTTTTGGCATAAAGAAATACAATCATGTGTGCTTACGGACTGTATCCCTGCAGACTGTATTGATCTATATTGATATATAATGTATCATGTGTTTTTATGTTGATTTAATAAAAATGAAAAACATTTTTTTTAAATATATATTTTTTTTAATTTCTTATGCGTCCCGGTACCAATCGATCCACGGACCGGTACCGGGCCGTGGCCCGGTGGTTGGGGACCACTGGTATAGAGTGTTCATGCCACCGGCCGGCCGTGCCTGGCTGTAGGGTTAGGCCAGGGCCGGCCCGTGGCATAGGCCGTATAGGCAAATGCTAAGGGCGCCGTCCATTAGGGGGCGCCACGCCAGTGCCACAAATGTTGGAGAAAAAAACAAAACAAAAAAAGTTGGTACTATTATTTCTAAATACAAAAAATAATCCCACGTTAATTAAAATGCAAAGTAAAGCCTATTTAATAGAAATATTATTTGTTACAACATTACGCCAAACCATCACCCAACCATGCAAATTTTGCATTTCCTTTGGAAATCGAGGTCCCAGAGTCTGGAGGAAGACAGGAGAGGCACAGGATCCACGTTGCCTGAAGTCTAGTGTAAAGTTTCCACCATCAGTGATGGTTTGGGGTGCCATGTCATCTGCTGGTGTCGGTCCACTCTGTTTCCTGAGATCCAGGGTCAACGCAGCCGTCTACCAGCAAGTTTTAGAGCACTTCATGCTTCCTGCTGCTGACCTGCTCTATGGAGATGGAGATTTCAAGTTCCAACAGGACTTGGCGCCTGCACACAGCGCAAAATCTACCCGTGCCTGGTTTACGGACCATGGTATTTCTGTTCTAAATTGGCCCACCAACTCCCCTGACCTTAGCCCCATAGAAAATCTGTGGGGTATTGTGAAAAGGAAGATGCAGAATGCCAGACCCAAAAACGCAGAAGAGTTGAAGGCCACTATCAGAGCAACCTGGGCTCTCATAACACCTGAGCAGTGCCAGAAACTCATCGACTCCATGCCACGCCGCATTAACGCAGTAATTGAGGCAAAAGGAGCTCCAACCAAGTATTGAGTATTGTACATGCTCATATTTTTCATTTTCATACTTTTCAGTTGGCCAACATTTCTAAAAATCCCTTTTTTGTATTAGCCTTAAGTAATATTCTAATTTTGTGACACACGGAATTTTGGATTTTCATTTGTTGCCACTTCAAATCATCAAAATTAAATGAAATAAACATTTGAATGCATCAGTCTGTGTGCAATGAATAAATATAATGTACAAGTTACACCTTTTGAATGCAATTACTGAAATAAATCAAGTTTTTCAAAATATTCTAATTTACTGGCTTTTACCTGTATATTAGGTATAGTTGTAAGTAAAAAAAAAAAGGTCAAAGACAAAGCTATTCAGTTTCTTGTGAGTATATACACTTCAGTGCCGATGTGGGGGAGCGCCACCTAAAATCTTGCCTAGGGCGCCAGATTGGTTAAGACCGGGCCTGGGTTAGGCATCGTTTACAATTTTAACCCATACCAGTTTGTCAAAGTGAGCTTGGCGTGATCCCAGGATGCAGAGGCGAGAGACGGCGTGTAGGAAAAATTATACTTCAAAATTGAAACATGAGGTAAAAACAAAGGTCTACGTTTGAGTCAAAAACTACATGGACAAAACGCAAAACAGGAACCAAAACTAAAGTGTATAGAGACAGCATGACATGTACAAGCACAGAGAGCAATAAATCGGCGCCGTCTGACCAACATTGCTATCTTAAGAAGCCACCTGATTAACAACCTTGTGTCTCCTAATGGCCAATCAGAAAACAGAAAAACAGAGCTCAGGCAGACGTAAAGTGGCTGAGAGTGAAGGCACACAGGAAATGGAATGAAAATAAGAGTGCTGGACAGGAACCAAATACCAAAACACAGAAAAACAACAAACCTGTCATGTCAACCGGTGTCCAAATTGGTACTTTGAAAAATGAAAAACATACCACTTTTCCATACAAATTCAAATATAAAAGGAAAATATTAATAATTAAATATAGAATAATTAATTGAAAATAATTCAAACCCTAAGCGAAGAAGCCCAGACTTCCCTCTCCCCAGCTACATGGTCCAGCTCTTCCCGAGAGATCCCGAGGCGTTCCCAATATTTTAAAAACATTTTTACTGAATTTTGAGACACGCAAGTTGAACTGAATAGTCATTGAAATACTTTGATATCTTAACCAAAAAGATAATTACTAAATTCAACAATATGAAAAAAAATCTGCAACATATTGTCATGATTATCGCAGGTACACAAAAACACAGAGAATCTGCACACACAAAAATGTTGTTGAAATGTCGATGTTCAGAATTCCGGGGTTCATGAATGCACCTCAGTAGCCGTGACCGGGTTTGGCGCACAATGAGGAAGTGCCGTGTTGCTGTTTTGACGAGCGCTACAGGGAAATTTCCGTGCTATGCTGGAACTGAGTGCTGCTTTCGCTGTGTTATGGTTGGCATTTACCGTGTTTTTCAGTTTAAAAGGCGCACTTCAAATCCTTTCATTTTCTCAAAAATCGACAGTACGTCTTATAACCAGGTGCACCCAATGTACGGCATAATTCTGGTTGTGCTTACCGAACTCGAAGCAATTTTATTTGGTACATGGTGTAATTGTAAGTGTGACCAGTAGATGGCAGCCACACATAAGAGATACGTGTAGACTGCAAAGATGACGCCGGTAAACAATACCAAAACTGAGAATATAGAACATTACACACAGCGCTCACAAATCTATCAAAAGGTTTTTAGTACGACTTTGGTAAGCTATGAAGCCGCACCGCTTGATGGATTGCGGAGTACTATTATGGTGTGTGTAAAAGACCGCAAAATGGCACCTGTTAGCGGACAAATTATCTGGCGTTTTGTTTCGCAATATTATGCAAAACCAACTTGTCTTACCTTCTGGTACGTGCTAATGTGTATTTGGGATCTGCATGAGTCCTGAAAATGTGCGCGCATCAGCCATTGTAGTCACCGAAGTCGTAAGCTTCTTCTTTTTCTCTACCTTCTTATGTGGCATTCATCTTCCGCTGTTGCCATTTCTAATATAAAGTAGCGTAAAGTTCTTGCTTATATCGGTCAGTATGTAACAGGGTCAATTATGTAATGTAAATAATGTATCTTATAATGTAGTATTATTGTTGTAATTACACAAAATGTGTAAGTTACATGTAAATACCTGAAGTTTGTTTGATGTTTTGTCAATGTTGATCCATTGTCTCGTTGTCCCTCCTACTGCAATAATTTCTTTGCACCTTCCTACTTCCCTTTTGTCCACGATAACGGGAGAGGTAGGCGTCCATGCGACGACAGAAAAGTGCATTTGTCTTGTTAAGAAACTTAAGTTCACTTTCTTGTTCTGTACTATTATATTTGTGTAGGGTCTTGATGATTGGCAGAACATTATTGACAACTACTGTATTCTCTGTATTATCAGGTATGTTTTATTTCACTGTTGTACTTTTGTCCACGATAACGGGAGAGGGTCTTGACGATTGGCAGAAAATTATTGACAGCTATTGTATTCTCTGTATTATCAGTAAAGTGCATCTGAGCAGCAACCCATGGTGTCGGTCGTGTTCATTCTACAGAGACCACCGGTTACAAGTAGACTCGCTATCAAAGCGCTAAAAACTGTAGTGGGTTTACATAATTCACCCACGGAACTTTAGATATTAGAGAGTTCCGGTCGGACGTTTTTTCACGGGACACATTTCCGGCGTTGATGTTGCACGAGTGAGCCACGTTATTTATTGAAGTGAAGTCCGAATGTGATTTAAACAGTTAGCTCCATCTTTTGACACTTCTTCCACTCCCATCCTTGCACACTACACCGCTACAACAAAGATGACGGGGACAAGACGCTGTCGAAGGTGAGCCACGTAAATAAGACCGCCCACAAAACTGCGCATCCTGAAGCGACTTGTCAGAAAGCTTCTTGAAGATGGTCTGTAAAACATAATCTATGCAACATTTTGACCAAAGAACCACCATTATATGTTATGTAGACCAGTGTGTGCCGCGGGATACAGTCTGGTGTGCCGTGGGAGATTACGTAATTTCACCTATTTGGGTTAAAAACATTTTTTTCAAACCAGTAGTTATGATCCGCAAATAATTTGCCGTTGTTGAGTGTCTGCAATGTCTGGAGATCGGCAGAGTAACCGTGTAATACTATTCCATATCAGTAGGTGGCAGCAGGTAGCTAATTGCTTTGTAGATGTCGGAAACAGCGGTAGGCAGTGTGCAGGTAAAAAGGTATCTAATGCTTAAAGGGGAACATTATCACCAGACCTATGTAAGCGTCAATATATACCTTGATGTTGCAGAAAAAAGACCATATATTTTTTTAACCGATTTCCGAACTCTAAATGGGTGAATTAAACGCCTTTCTATAATTCGCTCTCGGAGTGATCGGGAAGCAATCCGCCATTTTCTCAAACACATTACAAACACCGAGTCAAATCAGCTCTGTTATTTTCCGTTTTTTCGACTGTTTTCCGTACCTTGGAGACATCATGCCTCGTCGGTGTGTTGTCGGAGGGTGTAACAACACGAACAGGGACGGATTCAAGTTGCACCAGTGGCCCAAAGATGCGAAAGTGGCAAGAAATTGGACGTTTGTTCCGCACACTTTACCGACGAAAGCTATGCTACGACAGAGATGGCAAGAATGTGCGGATATCCTGCGACACTCAAAGCAGATGCATTTCCAACGATAAAGTCAAAGAAATCTGCCGCCAGACCCCCATTGAATCTGCCGGAGTGTGTGAGCAATTCAGGGACAAAAGACCTCGGTAGCACGGCAAGCAATGGGGGCAGTTTGTTCCCGCAGACGAGCGAGCTAACCCCCCTGGATGTCTTGGCTCATACCGTCCCTTATGCCACCGAAGATGATCAAGAGAAGAATATCGACCCTAGCTTCCCTGGCCTGCTGACATCAACTCCAAAACTGGACAGATCAGCTTTCAGGAAAAGATAGCGGATGAGGGTATGTCTACAGAATATATTAATTGATGAAAAATTGCTGTCTGCACTCTCAAAGTGCATGTTGTTGCCAAATGTATTTCATATGCTGTAAACCTAGTTCATAGTTGTTAGTTTCCTTTAATGCCAAACAAACACATACCAATCGTTGGTTAGAAGGCGATCGCCAAATTCGTCCTCGCTTTCTCCCGTGTCGCTGGCTGTCGTGTCGTTTTTGTCGGTTTCGCTTGCATACGGTTCAAACAGATATGGCTCAATAGCTTCAGTTTCTTCTTCAATTTCGTTTTCGCTACCTGCCTCCACACTACAACCATCCGTTTCAATACATGCGTAATCTGTTGAATCGCTTAAGCCGCTGAAATCCGAGTTTGAATCCGAGCTAATGTCGCTATAGCTTGCTGTTCTATGTGCCATGTTTGTTTGTGTTGGCATCACTATGTGACGTCACAGGAAAATGGACGGGTGTATATAACGATGGTTAAAATCAGGCACTTTGAAGCTTTTTTTAGGGATATTGCGTGATGGGTAAAATTTTGAAAAAAACTTCGAAAAATAAAATAAGGCACTGGGAACTGATTTTTAATGGTTTCAACCCTTCTGAAATTGTGATAATGTTCCCCTTTAAACAGAAAATAAACAAAAGGTGACTGCCCCTAAGAAAAGGCATTGAAGCTTAGAGAAGGCTATGCAGAACGAAACTAAAACCGAACTGGCTACAAAGTAAACAAAAACAGAATGCTGGACGACAGCAAAGACTTACTGTGGAGCAGAGACGGCGTCCACAGTGTACATCCGAACATGACGTGACAATCAACAATGTCCCCAGAAAGAAGGATAAAAACAACTGAAATGTTCTTGATTGTTAAAACAAAGCATGTGTGGGGAATAGCGGTCAAGGAAGACATGCTACAGGAAAATACCAAATAAAGAGAAAAAGCCACCAAAATAGGAGCGCAAGACAAGAACTAAAACACTACACACAGGAAAACAGCAAAGAACTCAAAATAAGTCAAGGCGTGATGTGACAGGTGGTGACAGTACACCTACTTTGAGACAAGACCTATATTAATACAGTACACCTACTTTGAGACAAGAGCTATATTGATGTATGCTTGGTTATGGTTTAAAGTCATATCCAACAATTGTGACAACAACTTTTTACTGTCAATATCGGCTGCTGAGTTTAATTTTTTTTAATGATTTCTGCTGGTGGTGTGCCTCCGCATTTTTTCAATATAAAAAATGTGCCTTGGCTCAAAAAAGGTTGAAAAACACTGATGTAGACCACAAGGAAGTGTTTTACATTTAGAAAAAAAATATCATCATATGAACCCTTTAATGCACCTTTTTTGACAAATACAGTAACTTTAAAAAACGTGTCAGACGCTACAAGACGTTATTTGCACAATTTCACCTTCAAGCGGTTGCTCGTCTGCATTGATTTCGCACCAAAATTAAGCACTTCCCTTTTCTTCGATCTGGGTACTACAATGTATGTCGGCTTGAGGGGATGTTTGATGATGAATACATACTCCATTCATCCATCCATTTTCTACCGCTTGTCTCTTTTGGGGTCGCGGGGGGGGTGCTGGGAGCCTATCTCAGCTGCATTCGGGCGGAAGGCGGGGTACACCCTGGACAAGTCGCCACCTCATCGCAGGGCCAACACAGATAGACAGACAACATTCACACTCACATTCACACACTAGGGCAGTGGTTCTTAACCTGGGTTCGATCCAACCCTAGGGGTTCGGTGAGTCGGGCTCAGGGGTTCGGCGGAGGTCAAGACACACCCGACTCATGGTGTAAATAAAAACTTCTCCCTATCGGCATATTACGGATACGGCAACAGCAGAAGTCACACTGATTTGCAGGTGTGTAATTTGTTGTGAGTTCATGCACTGTGTTGGTTGTGTTCTTTGAACTAGGTGATGTTCATGCACGGTTCATTTTGTGCACCAGTAAAAAAACAAGGTAACACTTTAGTATGGGGAACATATTCACTATTAATTAGTTGCTTATTAACATGCAAATTAGTAACATATTGGCTCTTAACTAGTCATTATTAAGTACTTATTAATGCCTTATTCGGCATGGCTTTATTATAACCCTAACCCTCTAACCCTGGCCCTAACCCTCTAACCCTAACCCGAACCCTAACCCTAACAAAATAACTGTAAATTAAGTCTTTGTTACTTAGAATATGTTCCCCATACTAAAGTGTTACCAAAAACATATAATAACTTTGTTTTGAATTTGAAAAAAAAGAAGGGTTCGGTGAATGCGCATATGAAACTGGTGGGGTTCGGTACCTCCAACAAGGATAAGAACCACTGCACTAGGGCCAATTTAGTGTTGTCAATCAACCTATCCCCAGGTGCATGTCTTTGGAGGTGGGAGGAGAAGCCGGAGTACCCGGAGAGAACCCACGCAGTCACGGGAAGAACATGCAAACTCCACACAGAAAGATCCCGAGCCCGGGATTGAACTCAGGACTACTCGGGACCTTCGTATTGTGTGGCACATGCACTAATCCCTGTTCCACCGTGCTGCGTAACTAGGTTGCTAACAGTTGTAAGACCCTCCAGAAGACTGTGGAGTGAGTATAATCCTCATGAAGACATTCCACTGGAGCGGCAAACATGTTTTTAGTGGAGTGGATAAGAGAGCCGCAGGTAAGTGTTTGTGCATGGAAGCATGGGGGCAGCTTGCTTTGATTACATAATGACATCAAGCATTGCTTTGGTATTCATGGAGTCTCCACAACACCTGAACCCAGTAGGAGTGAAAGTGTAGCCTCAGCAGCACTTTGCTTTGAGTGGGACGCCTGCATCCTTCCATTGTCTTCTCCCGTGGACGCCGGCATGAATCAGCGCTGGATTAGACTTTCATGAGAGAACACACGGCTTTTTTCTTCCCTTTGCGTCACCTCTGCGGTCAGGGAGGGAGACGCATAGGTTGATTTATAACCCAAAAGCCCACACAAATGCATTATGGCAAGGTCTTACAGCTACTTATCAAAGGCAAAATGATTTAAAAACAAAGATGGACGCCTAAATGAGGGTTCTTGGAATTTGGTATTCATTCTACCTGCGAAAAAGGTTGAACTAATAAAATCCACATAGGTAGCGGTTTAGCAAATTAAATAGCCAGCTAGTTACATAGCATGCCAGACAGTTAGCTCGCTAGCCCAGTGTTTTTCAACCTTTTTTGAGCCAAGGCACATTTTTTGCGTTGAAAAAATGCGGAGGCACACCACCAGCAGAAATCATTAAAAAACGAAACTCAGTTGACAGTAAAAAGTTGTTGTCGCAATTGTTGGATATGACTTTAAAGTATAACCAAGCATGCATCAATATAGCTCTTGTCTCAAAGAAGGTGTACTGTCACCACCTGTCACATCACGTCGTGACTTATTTGGAGTTTTTTTTGCTGTTTTCCTGTGTGTCGTGTTTTACTTCTTGTCTTGCGCTCCTATTTTGGTGGCTTTTTCTCTTTTTTTGGTGTTTTCCTGTAGCAGTCTCATGTCTTCCTTTGAGCGATATTTCCCGCATCTACTTTGTTTTTATCCTTCTTCTTGGGGACATTGTCGATTGTCATGTCATGTTCGGATGTACATTGTGGACGCCATCTTTGCTCCACAGTAAGTCTTTGCTGTCGTCCAGCATTCTGTTTTTGTTTACTTTATAGCCAGTTCAGTTTTAGTTTTGTTCCGCATAGCCTTCCCTAAGCTTCAATGCTGTTACGGCTCAGACTCCTGCCAACGCCGTTCATCCATCTGTGCACTCCAGTGAGTGCACCTCGGGACACGCCCACGGCTGCGCTCAGCCAGGGACGCGCCGCGCGCGTCTCCGCCCAGCAGAAGCCGCCAGCTGCAATCATTTGCCGGCAATCGGCACACCTGCCTGTGATGATCAAGCGGTCTTCTTAAGCCTGGACAACCTTCGGTCGCTCGCCGGAGTATAGTCTTCTCTTACCCTTCGCTTCCTGTGTTCTTCCGTGATCCCCTGTTGTTTCCCCTACCTCCCGGACTGCCCTTTTGGATTCTCGACCTCCCGCTTGGAAACGGATCTTGCCTCTTCTCTCCTGCCCTGGATCATCTGCCTGCCCTATGGACTGTCTTCCTGCCTTGGTCCTCCTCTCGCCCAACACAACACTTGGTAACACACACTACAACTAATCACACACATAGCCACACGTCACATACACTTTTGGATCTAGTTCACACTCCATTTTTCCTTAGTTTATATTTGTATTGTTTGATTATTATATATATATATATATATATATATATATGGTTAATATATATAATAAATCATTGTACATACTGCCATCTAGTGTCTGTCGCCGTCATCTCCCCTTAGTCCAACCATTACAAATGCCTTTTCTTAGGGGCACTTACCTTTTGTTTATTTTTTGTTTAAGCATTAAATACCTTTTTACCTGCACACTGTCTCCTGCTGTTTCCCACATCTACAAAGCAATTAGCTACCTGCTGCCACCTACTGATATGGAAGAGTATTACACGGTTACTCTGCCAAGCTCTAGACAGCACCAACACTCAACCATATCACATAATTTGCAGACTATAATTACTGGTTTGCAAAAAATATTTTTAACCCAAATAGGTGAAATTAGATCATCTCCCACGGCACACCAGACTGTATCCCGCGGCACGGTGGAACAGTGGTTGAAAAACACTGGGCTAGCCTATTTGTTTGTATGTTTGGTGATTTAGGCAATCATTTTGAGTATATATATATATATATATATATATATATATATATACATATATACAAAAGCTTACAAATATACAGTGAGTTAGTGAGTAGGTTGTTAAATAGTTGGCAAGATAGCTTGATATTAAGAAAAAATCAGCTAGTTCGCTAGTAAGCCATATAGATTGTCTGTCCTTGACTGAGTATTCTGTGTGTTTTGAAAGTTATTACCGCTTAAAATGTATATTAGATACAGTAGCTATATTCAAATACACAAACTTCACCCCAACCAGTGTGTGTATGACGATCGTTGGGACTTTATCTTTAACTTTATAGGTAGCAGTTTAGCAACTTAAATAGTTAGCTAGTCACATATTAGCTAGCTGGCCTATTTGTATGTTTTGTGATTTAGGCAATCATTTTATATATATATATATATATATATATATATATATATATATATATATATATATATATACATATATATCCTGCTGCTCCTCCACATCGAGAGGAGCCAGATGAGGTGGTTCAGGCATCTGGTCAGGATGCCACCCGAACGCCTCCCTAGGAAGGTGTTTCGGGCACGTCCGACCGGTAGGAGGCCACGGGGAAGACCCAGGACACGCTGGGAAGACTATCTCGCCCGGCTGGCCTGGGAACGCCTCGGGATCCCCCGGGAGGAGCTGGGCGAAGTGGCTGGGGAGAGGGAAGTCTGGGCTTCCCTGCTTAAGCTGCTGCCCCCGCGACCCGACCTCGGATAAGCGGAAGAAGATGGATGGATGGATGGCATATATATCCATCCAACCATTTTCTACCGCTTATTCTCTTCGGGGTCGCGGGGGGCGCTGGAGCCTATCTCAGCTACAATCGGGCGGAAGGCGGGGTACACCCTGGACAACATTCACACTCACATTCACACACTAGGGCCAATTTAGTGTTGCAAATCAACCTATCCCCAGGTGCATGTCTTTATATATATATATATATATATATATATATATATATATATATATATATATATATATATACACACAAGAGTTTACAAAAATACAGCGAGTTAGACGAGGCAGGTTGTTAAATAGTTGGCAAGATAGCTTGATATGAAGAAAAACCAGCTAGTTCGCTAGCTAGCCAAATATATCGCTTGTCCTTGACTGAGTATTTTGCGTGTTTTGAAAGCTATTACCACTCTAAATTCATAATAGATACAGTAGCTATATTAAAATCCACATAGGTAGATTTTTAGCAAATTAAATAGCTAACTAGTTACATAGCATGCTAGACAGTTAGCTAGCTAGCCTATTTGTATGTTTAGTGATTTAGGCAATTATTTTGAGTACATATATACTAGGGGTGTGGGAAAAAATCGATTCGAATTCAAATCGCGATTCTCACGTTGTACGATTCAGTATTGATTCTCATTCTTCAAAAATCAATAAAAAAAAAAAAAATTAATTAATTAATCAATCCAACAAAATAATACAAAGCAATACCATAACAATGCAATCCAATTCCAAAACCAAACCCGACCCAGCAACACTCAGAACTGCAATAAACAGAGCAATTGAGAGGAGACACAAACACGACACAGAACAATCCAAAAGTAGTGAAACAAAAATGAATATTATCAACAACAGTATCAATATTAGTAACAATTTCAACATAGCAGTGATTAAAAATCCCTCATTGACGTTATCATTAAACATTTATAAAAAAAAAAAATTAAAAAAAAGAACAATAGTGTCACAGTGGCTTACACTTGCATCGCATCTCATAAGCTTGACAACACACTGTGTCCAATATTTTCACAAAGATAAAATAAGTCATATTTTTGGTTCATTTAATAGTTAAAACAAATTAACATTATTGCAATCAGTTGATAAAACACTGTCCTTTACCATTATAAAAGCTTTTTACAAAAATCTAGTACCGTATTTTCCGCACTATAAGGCGCACCGGATTATTAGCCGCACCTTCTATGAATTACATATTTCATAATTTTGTCCACCAATAAGCCGCCCCGGACTATAAGCCGCGCCTACGCTGCGCTAAAGTGAATGTCAAAAAAACGCTGCGCTAAAGTGAATGTCAAAAAAACAGTCAGATAGTTCAGTCAAACTTTAATAATATATTGAAAACCAGCGTTCTAACAACTCTGTCCCAAAATGTACGCAAATGTGCAATCACAAACATAGTAAAATTCAAAATGGTGTAGAGCAATAAATAGCAACATAATGTTGCTCGAACGTTAATGTCACAACACACAAAATAAACATAGCGCTCACCTTCTGAAGTTATTCTTCATTCGTAAATCCTTCGAATTCTTCGTCTTCGGTGTCCGAATTGAAAAGTTGCGCAAGCGTGGGATCCAAAAATGGCCGGCTCCGCCTCGTCGAAGTCATCGGATTCAGTGTCGCTGTTGTTGTGCAGCAGTTCTGTGAATCCTGCCTTCCGGAAAGCTCGGACCACAGTTGTGACCGAAACTATCTGCCCAGGCATTTACGATCCACTGGCAGATGTTGGCGTATGTCGACCGGCGCTATATGCCCGTCTTAGTGAAGGTGTGTTCGCCTTCGGAGCTGTGTGAAAAAAGCCACCCGGCCTCTTCGCGTAAACTTCCCTTAACCACTCGCTCATCTTTTCTTCATCCATCCATCCCTTCGAGTTAGCTTTTATGATGACGCCGGCTGGAAAGGTCTCTTTTGGCAAGGTCTTCCTTTTGAATATCACCCTGGGTGGAAGTTAGCATGGCAAGCTAGAACCACAGTGAAGGATGACTTCTCATTCCCTGTGGTGCGAATATTCACCGTACGTGCTCCCGTTCCACAGTGCGGTTCACAGGAATATCAGTTGCTGTGAAATACGGTAGTAATCCGTGTGCGGATGGAGAGATTGCGTCTTTTTATGAACCGGATCCTTGTCGCGTAGTAGGAGCCATTTTGTGGTCTTTACAGATGTAAACAGGAAATGAAACGTACGGTGATATCCGCGCGTTTTTTCTTCTTCTTCCGGGGGCGGGTGAAGCGCTTCCTGTTCTATGGGGGCGGGTGCTTTCCTTGGCGGTTGCTTGCGTAGAAGAAGAAGCGCTTCCTGTTCTACCGGGAAAAAAGATGGCGGCTGTTTACCGAAGTTGCGAGACCGAAACTTTATGAAAATGAATCGTAATAAAGCGCACCGGGTTATAAGGCGCACTGTCAGCTTTTGAGAAAAATTGTGGTTTTTAGGTGCGCCTTATAGTGCGGAAAATACGGTACTCTGCTTGCATGTCAGCAGACTGGGGTAGATCCTGCTGAAATCCTATGTATTGAATGAATTGAGAATCGCGTTGAATCATTGTTGAGGATAAATATGCACAATAGTTTACAAATATACAGCGAGTTAGACTAGGCAGGTTGTTAAATAGTTGGCAAGATAGCTTGATATGAAGAAAAATCAGCTAGTTTGCTACCTAGTTAAATAGATCGCTTGTCCTTGACTGAGTATTTTGCATGTTTTGAAAGTTATGACCACTCTAAATTTAAATTAGATACGGTAGCTGGTTAGATAAATACTAAGGTAGCGAATTAGATAGCTGGTAAAATAATGTAGAGTACATTGTACTCAGATAGCTAGCTGGCCCATATGATTGTTTTGAGAATCAGGTAATAATTTTGTGTGTCACGATATGAAGTTAACTTCAAGTAATTGTGATAGTTAGCTAGTAAGATAGAAAGCTATACTAGAGGTATTACCATTGATCGATATAACAATTTATATTCCTAAGATTCAACTACTTCGAACTGTGCTGGACAAATTGGCTATCCGGAAAGTAGGTATTGATCCAACATTGTTTTAAAAGGCATTTGATCGATTTCATTGATACTAGAAAAAGTAAAACATTGGATTTAATACTGGAAGACTTTATATAATGTTTAACACTTTTATTGATAAGAACATTAGACGTCACGTCATCACCATCAGTCATCAAAACAAAATGGCGATACTTAAAGGGGAACACATTATCACAATTTCAGAAGGGTTAAAACCATTAAAAATCAGTTCCCAGTGGCTTATTTTATTTTTCGAAGTTTTTTTCTAAATTTTACCCATCACGCAATATCCCTAAAAAAAAGCTTCAAAGTGCCTGATTTTAACCATCGTTATATACACCCGTCCATTTTCCTGTGACGTCACATAGTGATGCCAATACAAACAAACATGGCGGATGGACAGCAAGGTATAGCGACATTAGCTCGGATTCAGACTCGGATTTCAGCGGCTTAAGCGAAATTGAAGAAGTAACTGAAGCTATTGAGCCATATAGGTTTGAACCGTATGCAAGCAAAACCGACGAAAACGACACGACAGCCAGCGACACGGGAGAAAGCGAGGACGAATTCGGCGATCGCCTTCTAACCAACGATTGGTATGTGTTTGTTTTTAAGTGTTGTAATGTTTTTAAGCTAAATTATTGGTAAACACAGTTTATGTATAATAATTTACGTAAAACCGCGAGTAATGAATAAAGTTTTCATCAATTAATATATTCTGTAGACATACCCTTATCCGCTCTCTTTTCCTGAAAGCTGATCTGTCCAGTTTTGGAGTTGATGTCAGCAGGCCAGGGAAGCTAGGGTCGATATTCTTCTCTTGATCATCTTCGGTGGCTTAAGGGACGGTAGAAGCGGTGTGAGCCAAGACATCCAGGGGGTTTAGCTCGCTCGTCTGCGGGAACAAACTGCCGCCATTGCTTGCTGTGCTACAGAGGACCTTTGTCCCTGAATGGCTCACACACTCCGGCAGATTCAATGGGGGTCTGGCGGCAGATTTCTTTGACTTTATCGTTGGAAATGCATCTGCTTTGAGTGTCGCAGGATATCCACACATTCTTGCCATCTCTGTCGTAGCATAGCTTTCGTCGGTAAAGTGTGCGGAACAAACGACTGACCATTTCCGTCGGCTTTTCCCACACCCTCGTATTTTGAACAACATTCGTCCAATTTCTTGCCACTTTGGCATCTTTGGGCCACTGGTGCAACTTGAATCCGTCCCTGTTCGTGTTGTTACACCCTCCGACAACACACCGACGAGACATGATGTCTCCAAGGTACGGAAAACAGTTGAAAAAACGGAAAATAACAGAGCTGATTTGACTCTGTGTTTGTAATGTGTTTGAGAAAATGGCGGATTGCTTCCCGAAGTGACGTCAAAATGCGTTTAATTCGCCAAAATTCACCCATTTAGAGTTCGGAAATCGGTTAAAAAAATATATGGTCTTTTTTCTGCAACATCAAGGTATATATTGACGCTTACATAGGTCTGGTGATAATGTTCCCCTTTAAGGTGGCTGAGAAAGGTCACACTAAGTGCAAACGCCAAAACGCAATAATATAAAGCCACAACAAGTTTAAGCCACAAAGGACGGGCTATAGCTGAAAGTTGTTTTCTCTCTTACCGTAGCTTTTTTTTTTATAAGAGTAGTAGCCAGTCAAACCCTTCAATTTAAATAGATTTGAATCTAGCTGTTAAAATATCGGTTACTGTACTTTTTTAAAGTACTGAATCGATTTCAACTCACTGAACCGTTTCGGATTGCAACGTTCTAAACAAAATAATGTTGTCCCTGAACTTATCGGCAACATCAAATTATTATTCCAATTCAATCATCGTTACAACGAATTGTTACACCCCTACGAGATACAGTAGCGGGCTTGTTTTACTGCTTTGTGAATTAATGTAGTGCTTTTGTGTGTTGACAGACAAGAAGTCTTTGAAGTCAAATTGATAGCTATTTTTGTAAATAGCTTGGGGTAGCTTAGGTTGGATAGATAAATGATAGGGTGATAGCTAGCTAGCCCGTTTGAGTGTTTGCTGAATTAGGTGATGTTTTGATGTGTTGACCATCATATTAAGTTTAAAAATGTATGTAAATAGATATGAATAGATAGTTCGCTAAATAGTTAGCCACAAAGAAATAGTAAGACTGAAAGCCAGGCAGCAAGCCTGTTTTTCTGTTTTGCGAGTTACTTACTTTTGTGTGTTGACAGACATGAAGACTCCAAATTCAAACAGATAGCCATTTAGATAAATCGCTTGTGGTAGTTAGGCTGATTCTACACCAAGGTTATATCCCACCTAACCTTATCCTTGTCCACAGACACACAATGCCATCGTTTAAGACCCCCTCACCCCTCCGTCCACCGGCGCAACGCAACCTAATATGCACGTGCGGAAAATGCGCACGTCATAGTTGCTTTGTGTGCAAGTTCTTAAATTAAACTTAACTTATCTGAACAATATCCAGTGTTGTGGTATTTTAATGAACTGGAATCCAGTGTGCTCTGGGGCCCAATTGTAGTGAATCACACCTGAGTCATCAGAAATTAATCAAATCTTTAATGGACATTTGAAAGTCAACAATGTGATAAAGAACATTTTACAACAACCAATTTAGGGATCTAAATATCTGGTCAGGACACTCCTCACTCTTTTGCTTTCACCTTCATTGTGTCACGACGTGGACTTTGGGGGGTTTGTTTTCCCGAGATGTAAGAAAAGTTGGAGTGGACCTGGCGTGAAGGTAAATACATATTTATTATGACTATAAAAAGAGTGAACAAAAAGGCGTAGATAAAACTTGGCTATGAACAAAAACTTACACTTAACGAAGAATAAGGACATGAAACAAAAGAACTGCTAAACGTGACATGAATAAACAAAACTTACTGGGAACAAGCATGGAACAATGGCATGGAAGAATAGCATGATTGACAAGGGTAACAGAAGCAATGTCGCCAGGACGACCAACAGAAAAAGACAGGCTTAAATAACAGTGACATGATTAGTGACAGGTGCGTCAATCAAAATGTGCAACAGGTGAAACTAATGGGTAATCATGGTGACCAAAGAAGGGAGCGTAAACATGAACTAAGAGTCTTAAACAACCAAACAGTACATAACTTAAACAAAACATGATCACAGACATGACACATCGTACATTCGTTTTTGGTGACGTTATATACTCTGGACCTAGACGTTGAGTAATCGCTCGACATACATGGCGGACAATAACTGATACAGCCTGCTTTGCCAGTCCAAAAGCATTCGCTGTTTTCCATAGTCTTCCCTCGTCGGCCAGGTAATACAAAGCACACGCTACCTTTTTATCACATCCACGGGATCTCGCATTCTCGTTGACTTTCCATCGACAAATGGACGTTTTTCGATAAATAGAATCACATCTGACCTGGTCATTCGAAAGTTCTCTTACCATTCCTCTGGCACAACACCCTTTTTGACAAACATATACCACCAGGCTGCCGTTTTTCCAGGCTTATCCAAAACTGTTGCTCAACATTGCCATGTATCCGAAATAGCTGCAATCTCTCAAGGTTTTCATGTGTGATTTCTACAAGCGTTTATAGAAGAAGGAGAAACACGGGCATGTCGGAATGATTCGCCTCCATCTTTCCAGTGGTTACCTCCGAGTTACGATACCGCTTGGTATGAAGCTGGCTGTGGCGCGTTCTTTCTGGTGTCACTTCCTCTCCGAACTCAGTTTGTAAACGATCGATGAGTCCATACAAATCTAAGAGCCGGAGATTCAAGAAATAGACGGCGCACTTACCCGTGTAAAAAATTATTCAAGGAGGGTAACCTTAAACGATGGGTTAGTGTGGCTGACACGGGCCTTAGGCTAAATAATTATTCGTTTAAGGAGTTATCCGGCTTAATGTAGACAGGGCCTAAGTCAGGTAACTAGTTAGTTATATAATAAGCTGGATAGATATATGAATGACAGCTAAAATGGTAGCTAGCTAGCCTGTTTGGTTGTTTAGTGAATTAGGTCATGTTAGTGTTTGTTGAAAAATATCTACTATAAAAATTCTAATCAATAGCTGGTTATATGAATTGCTAGCTAGCTAGCTAGCTAAATAGTTAGCAATAGAAATAGTAAGACAGAATGACGGCTAGCTAGTTCAAGCTTTTTTAATTAATATAATAATTTTGTGTGTTGACAGTAGGGATGATGTTTGATAAGAAATTATCGAGTTCGAGCCAATTATCGAATCCTCTTATCGAACCGATTCCTTATCGATTCTCTTGTCGAGTCCAGATAGTTTGTTGTATATGGAAAAAAAACACACAATATTTGGTTTAACAAAAGCTCACTTTTAGTATATAAGAAAAAAAATAAAATCTAATAAATGAATAAATATTGACTGTTACCCCCCTAAAAAAATAAAATAAAATAAATAAATATTGACTGTTGTTACCCAAAGTATATTAAGTGGGATTTTTCAGAAAAACAAATATATACAGTAACACAAAAACAACCTGTCTCTGTGATCACTATAGGTGTATAAATAATAATATAGTGTTTAATAAAATCAGTCCCTTGGGCACAAAACTTAAAATAATACAGCTCTCCAAAAAGTGCACTTCTGCTGCTATTTGACATAACTGTTTGTTATGATGCTTTGACATTGTTGCACTTTATTTCTTTATTGAAAGAAAATTCTATGAAGAGAAAAGTTGTTTGCAAATGAGGTTACAATGCTAAAAAAATGAAAAGTTAAAGCTAAAAAAAGAAATACACTTTATTGAGTTAACATTATTTCTTTATAGGGGAAAAGATGTGATGTTATGAGCTCGGGAATATAACAACTACACTACCCAGCATGCAACGGGAGTGACGAGCATGCGCGGTAGCCCCGAAAAGTGTTGTTGCATGTCGTCACCCCGGCAGCTAAGAATGAGGTTATGAGCACGCTGTGAAAGTAAACGTCAAGAACTCAGCCAACACGCCTCGTCTGCATTATTTATAATTTGACAGACAACAAATACACAGTGTGATTTTGTTTAGTTTACAAGGAAAGAAAAACAAAAGTTAAAAAAGGGAGATCATGTCATATGTTGTGTATACCGTATTTTTCGGACTATAAGTCACAGTTTTTTTCATAGTTTGGCCGGGCTCCAGTGCGATTTATATATGTTTTTTTCCTTCTTTATTATGCATTTTGCCAGGTGCGACTTATACTCCGGTGCGACTTATACTCCGAAAAGTACGGTATATATGTATGTGCTGCGGTTGCTTTAAGAACGTTGCGACAGCTGCCGTAAAGGAGGTGCGTTGCTAGCCTGGTTGCTATGTTTCCGGTTGGTCGTAAAAGTGTTCGTCATGTGTTTGTACCCTGCTCAAATCTCTCAGTAAAGTTATTCATTGGATTATACCTTTTGTTTTGAAATTTATTACACCTTGGAGCGCTTTTTCCGGTCCATTGTTTTTCCTGCTTTCCCTATCTGCGCCTCATGACTGAGTTACGTGACGTCATTTCTTGTGATGTCTCAAGGGGCATTTCTGGTCGGGACGGGTATTCGTTCCCAGGGATTCGAATAAAGAACCAACTCATTTTCTTTACTGTAGTGGTCTCGATAACGGGTACCGGTTCTCAAAAAGGGATTCGAGTCCGAGGACTCGGTTCTTTTCTTATCGAACAACCGGGAAAACCGGTTTCGAGTATCATTCCTAGTTGACAGACATTAAGAAATTCAACTATATAAATAGTTAATTAAGTAACATGTTCAAGTGTATTTTTCTATCTTGATAGCTAAATGACAGCTGGTTTAATAGTGTTTTGTGAATCAGCAAATCATGTTGCTCGTCAGCTGATTCGATCTCAAAGTTTAAATAGTGTGTTTAATAAATAGCAAATTAGCCAGTCGAATAGTTGGATGATTAATTTAACTTAATTTGCTAAGTAGTTTGACAGGAAACTAAATACCTAGACAGAAATATTAATAAAGGTAGCTACAGCATGTAGCCAAATAGCAAGCAGGATAATAAAAAATAAAAGCATACTGTAGCGAGCTTGTCATTTGGGTTTATAGTAAATAGTAAGCAGTATTAAAAAAAAAAACATTAGCTACTTGGTTAAATAGCTAAGTAGCTAAATAGCCATTCAAATGTTTTGCGAATTAGTACATCACTTTAACTTTTTTAACTTTTTTATGTATCTATAGAGGATGCAGTGCGATGGAAAAGGCCAGGTGGTGAGTCATAAACTGCATTTATAAACACGTCACTATAGTAACCATGTGCTACTTTCACTAGAGCAACAGCCCAGGGGAGGCGAAGGTGACAAACTGGGTCAGCATCTAAACAGCGTCACCGGGATCAGGCTGGTTATTACAGTAAAGAAAGAGACACCGGATGAGAACAGCAATAAAATGAATGAGGTGGCGAATGTGTATTCATGTGATTATAGTGTTTTCCCCCCAACTCAAGAAGAAAAACACATATAAAACATTGTGTATATATAGTATAATTCTGAGATTGGTCCGTTTTTGCGGGCGAATAGGCTACATCAGAGGTGTCAAACTCAAATACAGAGTGGGCCAAAATTTAAAACTGAACAAAGCCGCGGGCCAAGGTTGAACAAATTAACCTTTTAATAGGGACCCAAACAAGTTTTGCATTGAATATTGAACAAGCAAGGCTTATATAACTTTATAGTGACATGCAAAATCGAGTTTCAAATAATAATTAAAAAAATATCAATGGCATATCAAATACAATTTAAATAAAAATTGTATTGAAAATAAAATAACAATGGATAAACCAACCATTCAGGACTTTAAACTGCTCAGTTTGCAACACACTGATATAATGTGCCCAAGCCAGATGCCTGGCATCTTTTCTTGATGCTAGTTCATTAATGTCGGGGCTCAGGCTTTGAGCTGAGGCAACCTTCATTATCGAAAGAAGGTTGTGAGGGGCGTGGCCTGCGGACCTGCAGCGAGGCGGGACGTGTCGGGACCGGCTTCAAGATTAGCGACAGGTGAGTGGATGACACAGCTGAGTGTGTTTGTCTGATCACCTGTCGCTCTGTTAAAAGCAGCAGTCGGGAAGAAGAGAGGGGGGGGGGGAGCACGAGCGAGAGCGAGAGCGAGAGCGAGACAGACGAACCAAAAGACACTTGCTGAAAAGCACGGAGACAACCAATTGCAAAATAAAGCATTGTTCTACACGATGAACGAAGCGGTCGTGTCCATGATTGGTGTCCAGAAGAACCCGGAAGTAAGGGACTTCCACAATTTGGCGCCCAACTCGGCTGGACCACCGGAGGCAAGGGAAGACGACTCTCGCGGGAGCGCTCTCTGAGCTGGCAGCGACCACCCGCCAACAGTGCCAGGTCCTGCGGGCGTTAGCGGACCAGGGGGGCGGCGCACTGTCAGTTCCGACGACCGTCACCATCCCCCGCATGGGAGAAAAAGAGGATCCCCATGCCTTTTTGGACATTTTTGCGGCCACTGCGAGAGCATGCGCGTGGCCGGAAGAAGAGTGGGGGGTGCGGCTCTTGCCGCTCCTGACGGGGGAGGCGCAGCGTGCGGCGCTCAGCCTGTCGGCGCCCTCCACAGTGCGCTTTGAGGACCTGAGGAGGGCGGTGCTGGACCGGACGGGAGGCACCACCGAAGATTACCGACGACGGTTCCGGTCCATGCGTCTGGGGAAGGAGGACCGGCCATTCACCTTTGGCCAGCGGCTCCAAGAGGCGGCGACGCGCTGGCTGCAGCCGGGAGAGGGAGATGGCCGACTGCTGGACCAGATCTTACTGGAACAGTTTGTGGAGACGATCCCGACGCGGACGGCGAACTGGATCCGGTACCACCGGCCCCGGGACCTCGCAGCAGCGGTGACCCTCGCCGAGAACCACCTGGCTGTCCACCGCGAGGAGCAACGGAAACCAGCGGCGCACGGACCGAGCGTGCGACATGAGAAGGAGAGAGAACGACACATTCCCCACTTTTACCCACGTGACCCTCCCTCTACTCTGTCTCCGCAGGTCCCTGCTGCTGCTTCCAGAACATCTCCCGCGCAGACGGCCCCTCAAACGCTTGGGCAGGTGTGCTGGAGGCGTGGGCGGCCCGGTCGCGCGCGTCACGGACCTCCGCAGGTGGAGGTGGGACGCGTGAGCCGGGTGGCCGCTCCTTCAGTGCCCTCCCCCGGCCCGGGGGAGACGTACGGTATGAAGGTAACGATACAGGGGAGTACATACCAGGCAATGGTGGATTCGGGCTGCGGGCAGACCATGATCCACCAGAACCTGGTTCGACCCGGGGCTCTGAGGCAGGCAACACGGCTAAAAATCAGGTGTGTTCATGGGGATGTGCACGAGTACCCTATGGTGCCAGTAGAAATTTGGTATGAGGGCCAAAAGCATAGGGTCGAGGTAGCTGTAAGTACGCACCTCTCGCACCCCGTAATCTTGGGCACAAATTGGCCGGGGTTTAACCATTTACTGACACAATGTGTGGGGGTGCGTTCACGGACCGTAGGAAAGGGGAGCATCCGCGCGGTTCTCAGTGGTGACGCGGGTCCGTCCGATACTGCCGAGCGGGAACCGGTGGGGGCTTCGCGGGAAGCCCCCCCGGCCCCCCACTGGCACCCTATGGAGGATTTTCCGCTCGAGCAGTCTCGCGATGAAACTTTGCGCGCAGCCTGGGACCAGGTGGATTACATCGACGGTCAGCTGGTGCGCCCGGGAGCAGCGCGGGTGTTCCCTCACTTCTCGATTATTAGAGATAGATTATACCGAGTGAGCCGTGACACTCAGACCGGAGAGGAATCCACCCAATTGTTGGTGCCAAAACGCCGCAGGGAAATGGTTTTCCAGGCGGCGCATTACAATCCCATGGCTGGCCACATGGGGTATAATAAAACACTCAATCGGGTCATGGTCCGATTCTATTGGCCGGGCATCCGGGCAGACGTGCGCCGCTGGTGCGCTGCCTGCCCGGACTGTCAGCTGGTGAACCCGGCGGCCACCCCAAAGGCGCCTTTGCGCCCATTGCCGCTCATGGAGGTCCCCTTCGAAAGAATGGGTATGGACCTCATCGGACCATTCCACCCGAGCACACGGGGATCGCTTTGTGTTAGTCCTAGTGGATTACGCAACACGCTATCCCGAAGCAGTGCCCCTGCGCTCCATCTCTGCAAAGAGTGTAGCGCAGGCCCTGTTTCAGGTCATCTCCCGAGTTGGAATCCCGAAAGAGATTCTGACTGACCAGGGCACGTCCTTTATGTCACGCACGATAAAGGAACTGTACGGATTATTGGGAATTAAAGCGATCCGCACCAGCGTATACCATCCACAAACAGATGGGCTGGTGGAGAGATTGAATAAAACGCTGAAAACCATGAGCCGTAAGTTTACACATAAGGACAAACCAAATTGGGATAAATGGCTGGATCCCCTACTGTTTGCGATGCGGGAGGTACCTCAGGCCTCCACAGGCTTTGCGCCTTTTGAGTTACTATACGGCAGGAAGCCGCGCGGAGTATTGGACGTAATTAAGGAAAGCTGGGAGGAGGGGCCAAGCTCCAGCAAAAACGAAATTCAATACGTCATGGACATGCGAGCAAAACTCCACACGGTGGGGCACTTGTCACGCGAGAATTTGCTCCGTGCCCAGGAACGTCAGCAGCGCACGTATAACAGGGGGACTCAGCTTAGAAAATTTTCACCGGGAGAAAAAGTGCTTATATTACTCCCCACATCCAGCTCGAAATTACTTGCGCGCTGGCAAGGACCCTTCGAGGTCACACGGCAAGTGGGTGATGTGGACTATAAGGTCCGGCGCTCGGACCGGGGCGGAGCCACCCAAATTGATCATATAAACCTCCTGAAAGCATGGAAGGAGGCGGAGCCTGTTTCCATGGTAACGGTGGTTAAGGAGGAGGGGGAGTTCGGGCCGGAGGTCCCGCGCGCTGGTCCGCCCTTTCCCCTCCTCTGTGACGATCAGCTCACGTTAGCGCAGAGAGCGGATGTTGCTAAACTGCAGCAGCGCTTCTCTGATGTGTTCTCCCCTCGGCCCGAGCGCACGACCCTCATCCAGCATCATATTGAGACTGAGATTGTTACGGTGCGGTCTCGGCCCTACAGGCTCCCCGAACACAAACGCAAAGTAGTTCGGGAGGAATTAAAATCCATGCTGGAGTTGGGGGTAATAGAAGAATCCCACAGCGCGTGGTGCAGTCCTATTGTTCTGGTAGGGAAGAAGGATGGGTCTGTGCGGTTCTGTGTGGATTACCGCAAGGTGAACGAAATTTCACGTTTTGACGCGTACCCAATGCCTCGGGTCGATGAGCTCCTGGATCGGCTGGGCGCTGCTCGTTTCTTCACGACACTGGATTTAACCAAGGGCTACTGGCAGATTCCCTTGTCACCAGAGTCCAGGGAAAAAACGGCCTTTTCCACTCCGGAAGGTTTGTACCAATTTGTGTCACTTCCGTTTGGCTTGTTCGGTGCGCCCGCCACGTTCCAGCGCCTCATGGACCGTGTGCTGCGACCCCACGCTGCATACGCTGCGGCCTACCTGGATGATGTCATCATCCAGAGTAGCGGCTGGGATGAACACATGCGGCGGGTGGGGGCAGTGCTCGAGTCCCTGAGACAGGCAGGGCTCACCGCCAACCCGGCGAAGTGTGCAGTTGGCCGGAGGGAAGTACAGTATCTGGGGTACCACTTGGGAGGAGGGCAGGTGCGGCCGCAGGTAGATAAAACAGCGGCAATTGCGACCTGCCCAAACCCCAAGACGAAAAAAGAGGTGAGGCAGTTTTTGGGTCTGGCGGGTTACTACCGGAGGTTTATCCCCCGGTTTGCGGACCTTACCAGCCCAATAACTGACCTCACCCGAAAGGGTGCTCCAGATCTGGTCCAGTGGACGGAGCAGTGCCAGCAGGCATTTGAGAGGGTTAAGAAGGCCCTCTGCGAGGAGCCGGTCCTGCAACATGCCTGATTTTTCTCTCCCGTTTTGTCTGCAGGCTGACGCGTCGGGCAGAGGACTGGGAGCGGTTTTGTCCCAGCAGGTGGAGGGCGTCGACCGACCCATTCTCTACATCAGCCGGAAGCTGTCCGAAAGGGAGGCAAGGTACAGCACAGTGGAGAGGGAGTGCCTCGCCATCAGGTGGGCGGTCGGGGCCCTCCGATACTACCTCCTGGGGCGCTCATTCAGCCTCTGCTCGGACCACAAACCCCTCCAGTGGCTCCACCGCATGAAAGATGCCAACGCGCGGATCACCCGTTGGTATCTAGCTTTGCAACCCTACAACTTCAGAGTGATTCACAGACCGGGGGCACAGATGGCTGTGGCCGACTTCCTTTCCCGCTCCCTCACTGAGGGGGGGGGGAGTGGGCGCGGCCGGACGGCGTCCCGGCCTGAGTCTGGCGGTGGAGGTATGTGAGGGGCGTGGCCTGCGGACCTGCAGCGAGGCGGGACGTGTCGGGACCGGCTTCGAGATTAGCGACAGGTGAGTGGATGACACAGCTGAGTGTGTTTGTCTGATCACCTGTCGCTCTGTTAAAAGCAGCAGTCGGGAAGAAGAGAGGGGGGGGAGCACGAGCGAGAGCGAGAGCGAGACAGACGAACCAAAAGACACTTGCTGAAAAGCACGGAGACAACCAATTGCAAAATAAAGCATTGTTCTACACGATGAACGAAGCGGTCGTGTCCATGATTGGTGTCCAGAAGAACCCGGAAGTAAGGGACTTCCACAAAGGTGTTCATCAGTCATTATATCTCATAGTCCACTATGAGCTGTCGTCACGTCCGCTTTCATCCATTCTAACAACGTGCCGGCCCAGTCACAAGATATGTGCGGCTTCTGAATGAACACACACGGGAATGCAACGCATACTTGATCAATAACGATGCAAGTTACACTGAGGGTGGCCGTATAAAAAACTTTAAGTTTTGTTAGAAATATACGCCACACTGTGAACCCACACCAAACAAGAATGACAAACACATTTTGGGAGAACATCCGCACCGTAACACAACATAAGTGAAGTGAAGTGAATTATATTTATATAGTGCTTTTCTCTAGTGACTCAAAGCGCTTTACATAGTGAAACCCAATATTTAAGTTACATTTAAAACCAGTGTGGGTGGCACTGGGAGCATTTGGGTATAGTGTCTTGCCCAAGGACACAACGGCAGTGACTAGAATGGCGGAAGCGGGGATCGAACCTGAAACCCTCAAGTTGCTGGCACGGCCACTCTACCAACCGAGCCATACCGCCCCTAAACAACATAAACACAACAGAACAAATACCCAGAACCCTTTGCAGCACTAACTCTTCCGGGACGCTACAAGGTGGGAGGGGGTTTGGTGGTAGCGGGGGTGTATATTGTAGCGTCCCGGAAGAGTTAGTGCTGCAAAGGGTTCTGGGTATTTGTTCTGTTGTGTTTATGTTGTGTTACAGTGCGGATGTTCTCCCGAAATGTGTTTGTCATTCCTGTTTGGTGTGGGTTCACAGTGTGGCGTATACTTCTAACAAAACTTAAAGTTGTTTATACGGCCACCCTCAGTGTAACTTGCATCGCTGTTGATCAAGTATGGGTTGCATTCACTTGTGTATGCGTGCAGAAGCCGCACATATTATACGACTGGGCCAGCACTGTTGGACTGGATGAAAGGCGGATGTGACGATTTTTGGGAGGGGCACTGAGATCTGGGACTCTCCCGGGAGGGTTGGCAAGTATGAGAATTAGCGGTGAATGCGGTGTTACCGCGGCACCGCCGCTGAATATAATCGGCGGGCCAGCTCTAGTGTCAATTTGATATCGCCTCAAGGGCCAAATTTGGCCCGCGGGCCAGAGTTTGACACCCATGGGCTACATCCTTTTCACTCCACCCTTGCGACAATGTTAGCGAGGTAACGACCAAATAAGGTGTGACTGAACAGGAAAGGTAGAGGTCATTTCGCCTATATCGCTACGTGCTTCACATGCCGCATGCCTCTAATCCACGTACGTACCCGTGTACCCTTTAGCTGAGTGATTTGGCACAGAGGCAGCCATGCGTGTAAGTGTGCATGTCCCACTTATGTTGTTGTTTTTATCGCCATTATGAAGGTGGTGCACCAACCTTGCGAGCTCCAGGAAGCGGCCATTAACGTAACTGCTATGTAACTATCCTGCCGCACACACAATGCAGCCAAAGCACTGGCCCCCTGCTGCCCCTCACTTTGCTCCATATCCCCCCTCCTCCCTGTTGGTCCCTCAGCCTCCCCCTGACAGGGCTGCAAGATAGAAAGCTCACGCAGGCCGAGGCACCAGCAGGGCCAGAGTCAGGTGAGGTCCCTCTCGGGGACCAACCAGGCGGTGCACGCTTGACTCGATGAAACTCAGTGCAGACAGTGGAATTCATCACAGGCACAGCGCCACAAAACAGGCCAGCTGGGGCCCGCTTGTCCTCTTAGAACACTCGACAAAGAAAAAAAATAGTCCACCACACTTGGATTGTGTAGACACCTCTCCAGTTTGCATTAAGTGTATACTAGTATGTGAATGGACAAACTGCGTGTATACTGTTTGTACGCACGTAGACATCTTGTACAAACCCCGTTTCCATATGAGTTGGGAAATTGAGTTCGATGTAAATATAAACGGAACACAATGATTTGCAAATCATTTTCAACCCATATTCAGTTGAATATGCTACAAAGACAACATATTTGATGTTCAAACTGATAAACTTTTTTTTTTGTTGCAAATAATCATTAACTTTAGAATTTGATGCCAGCAACACGTGACAAAGAAGTTGGGAAAGGTGGCAATAAATACTGATAAAGTTGAGGAATGCTCATCAAACACTTATTTGGAACATCCCACAGGTGAACAGGCAAATTGGGAACAGGTGGGTGCCATGATTGGGTATAAAAGTAGATTCCATGACAAACAAAGAAGGGGCGAGGGTCACCACTTTGTCAACAAATGCGTGAGCAAATTGTTGAACAGTTTAAGAAAAACCTTTCTCAATTTAGGGATTTCACCATCTACGGTCCGTAATATCGTCAAAGGGTTCAGAGAATCTGGAGAAATCACTGCACGTAAGCAGCTAAACCCGTGACCTTCGATCCCTCAGGCTCTACTGCATTAACAAGCGACATCAGTGTGTAAAGGATATCACCACATGGGCTCAGGAACACTTCAGAAACCCACTGTCAGTAACTGCAGTTGGTCGCTACATCTGTAAATGCAAGTTAAAACTCTCCTATGCAAGGCGAAAACCGTTGATCAACAACACCCAGAAACGCCGTCGGCTTCGCTGGGCCTGAGCTCATCTAAGATGGACTGATACAAAGTGGAAAAGTGTTCTGTGGTCTGACGTGTCCACATTTCAAATTGTTTTTGGAAACTGTGGACGTCGTGTCCTCCGGATCAAAGAGGAAAAGAACCATCCGGATTGTTATAGGCGCAAAGTTGAAAAGCCAGCATCTGTGATGGTATGGGGGTGTATTAGTGCCCAAGACATGGGTAACTTACACATCTGTGAAGGCGCCATTAATGCTGAAAGGTACATACAGGTTTTGGAGCAACATATGTTGCCATCCAAGCAACGTTACCATGGACGCCCCTGCTTATGTCAGCAAGACAATGCCAAGTCACGTGTTACATCAACGTGGCTTCATAGTAAAAGAGTGCGGGTACTAGACTGGCCTACCTGTAGTCCAGACCTGTCTCCCATTGAAAATGTGTGGCGCATTATGAATACCACAACGGAGACCCCCGGACTGTTGAACAACAACCAAGAATGGGAAATAATTGCACCTGAGAAGCTTAAAAAATGTGTCTCTTCAGTTCCCAAACATTTACTGAGTGTTGTTGAAAGGAAAGGCCATGTAACACAGTGGTGAACATGCCCTTTCCCAACTACTTTGGCATGTGTAGCAGCCATGAAATTCTAAGTTAATTATTATTTGCAAAAAAAAAATAAAGTTTATGAGTTTGAACATCAAATATCTTGTCTTTGTAGTGCATTCAATTGAATATCGGTTGAAAAGGAAGTGCAAATTATTGTATTCCGTTTATATTTACATCTAACACAATTTCCCAACTCATATGGAAACAGGGTTTGTATGTAAGCGAATGGCTAGATGGAGTTTTAGAGTGTGTAGAACAGTGGTTCTCAAACGTTTTTGACCATGTACCACCTCAGGAAAAACTTGGCTCCCCAAGTACCACCATACCAACATTAAAATACAACAGCGTAATAGGCCTAATTATTCATTAAAAACCAAGACAGAGGTTTTATTTAACCAAAATATTTATTAATTTTCAGCCACCTACAGTCTGAACAGTTAAGCCTGGTGTATACTTTCACGACACGTAACTTGCGTAAGCGACGGCAAATATTATCTCATTTGGAATTTGATGCCGGCAACATGTTTCAAAAAAGCTGGCACAAGTGGCAAAAAAGACTGAGAAAGTTGAAGAATGCTCATCAAACACTTATTTGGAACATCCCACAGGTGAACAGGATAATTGGGAACGGGTGGGTGCCATGATTGGGTATGAAAGCAGCTTCCATGAAATGCTCCGTCATTCACAAACAAGGACGGGGCGAGGGTCACCACTTTGTCAACAAATGCGTGAGCAAATTGTTTAAGAACAACATTTCTCAACCAGCTATTGCAAAGAATTTAGGGATTTCACGATCTACGGTCCGTAATAACCTCAAAAGGTTCAGAGAATCTGGAGTTTTCACTGCACGTAAGCGATGACATTGCGGACCTTCGATCCCTCAGGCGGTACTGCATCAAAAACCGACATCAGTGTGTAAAGGTTATCACTAGAGATGTCCGATAATGGCTTTTTTGCCGATATCCGATATTTCGATATTGTCCAACTCTTAATTACCGATTCCGATATCAACCGATATATACAGTCGTGGAATTAACACATTTTGCCTAATTTTGTTGTGATGCCCTGCTGGATGCATTAAACAATGTAACAAGGTTTTCCAAAATAAATCAACTCAAGTTATGGAAAAAAATGCCAACATGGCATTGCCATATTTATTATTGAAGTCACAAAGTGCATAATTTTTTTAACATGCCTCAAAACAGCAGCTTGGAATTTGGGACATGCTCTCCCTGAGATAATCCTAATACCCACTACAACTATGGGAAGTACTATACTTTGACTTTCACAGTGCATTATTTTTAATTTTTTTTAAACATGCCTCAAAACAACAGCTACAAAAACAATGAAGGCACACAGCTTCAGAGTATACTAGAGTAATAAAGTAAACAATAACATAGTCCTCCTTTAGTGCAAGACTGCCTGGTATACTGTATAACAAGAAATTATAAACTGGGCTCAATGTGAACAGCCGATACGGGCATCTACATCAACTATATGATTTGCCTGAGAAGCTGGACAGGACAAAAAAAAATCTAATAAAAATAAACTTTTTGAAACCGATAATTTCCGATATTACATTTTAAAGCATTTATCGGCCGATAATATCGGCAGTCCGATATTATCGGCAGTCCGATATTATCGGACATCTCTAGTTATCACCACATGGGCTCAGGAACACTTCAGAAAACCACTGTCAGTAACTACAGTTGGCCGCTACATCTGTAAGTGCAAGTTAAAACTACTATGCAAAGCGAAAGCCATTTATCAACAACACCCAGAAACGCCGCCGGCTTCGCTGGGCCCGAGCTCATCTAAGATGGACTGATGCAAAGTGGAAAAGTGTTCTGTGGTCTGACGAGTCCACATTTCAAATTGTTTTTGGAAACTGTGGACATCGTGTCCTTCGGACCAAAGAGGAAAAGAACCATCCGGATTGTTATAGGGGCAAAGTTCAAAAGCCAGCATCTGTGATGGTATGGGGGTGTATTAGTGCCCAAGGCATGGGTGACTTACACATCTGTGAAGGCGCCATTAATGCTGAAAGGTACATACAGGTTTTGGAGCAACATATGTTGCCATCCAAGCAACGTTATCATGGACGCCCCTGCTTATTTCAGTAAGACAATGCCAAGCCACAGGGCTACAACAGCATGGCTTCATAGTAAAAAAGTGTGAGTACTAGACTGTCTTGACTGTAGTCCAGACCTGCGCAATATGAAGCCTAAAATACCACAACGGAGACCCCGGACTGTTGAACAACTTAAGCTGTACATCAAGCAAGAATGGGAAAGAATTCTACCCGAAAAGCTTAAAAATGTGTCTCCTCAGTTCCCAAACGTTTACTGAATGTTGTTAAAAGGAAAGGCCATGTAACACAGTGGTAAACACACCCCTGTGTCAACTTTTTTTGCAATGTGTTGCTGCCATTAAATTGTAAGTTAATGATTATTTGCAAAAAAAAAAAGTTTTTCAGTTCAAATATCTTGTCTTTGCAGTCTATTCAATTGAATATAGGTTTAAAAGGATTTGCAAATCATTGTATTCCGTTTTTTTTTACGAATCACACAACGTGCCAACTTCACTGGTTTAGTATATGGTGTGTGCGTGTGTGCGTGCGTGTGTGAGTATGTACAATGGAAGACGTATGTTCACATAATGTACATATATGAATGTGCAGTCATTATGTGTGTATGTACATTGACGTACAGTATATGTAAGTGAATGGACAAACATATTAACGCCATATACTGTAAGCAGATGGCGCAGACATGCTGAAAACATGTATGTGCTGCTCAGTGGTCTTGTGGTTAGAGGGTCCGCCCTGAGGTCGTGAGTTCAAACCCCGGCCGAGTCATACCAAAGACTGTAAAAATGGGACCCATTACCTCCCTGCTTGGCACTCCGCATCAAGGGTTGGAATTGGAGTTAAATCACCAAAATGATTCCCGAGTGCGGCCACCGCTGCTGCTCACTGCTCCCCTCACCTCCCAGGGGGTGGAACAAGGGGATGGGTCAAACGCAGAGAGTAATTTCACCACACCTAGTGTGTGTGTGACGATCAGTGGTAACTTTAACTTTATGTAAATGGACGGACACATATTTACAACAGGTAAATTAATGGATAGACATTAACAATGTGTAAGTACATAGACCATACTTGCCAACC
Organism: Nerophis lumbriciformis; assembly: GCF_033978685.3. Taxonomy (NCBI): domain Eukaryota; kingdom Metazoa; phylum Chordata; class Actinopteri; order Syngnathiformes; family Syngnathidae; genus Nerophis; species Nerophis lumbriciformis. The sequence continues at coordinate 20,543,439 of NC_084584.2, read as the reverse complement.
TTGAGACCTCCGATTTCGGGAGGTGGGGGGCGTAGTCGGGGGCGGGGCGGGGCGTGGTTGAGGGCGTGGTTAAGAGGGGAGGAGTATATTGACAGCTAGAATTCAGCAAGTCAAGTATTTCATACATATATATAGATATAGAAATCTACATCCTGAAAATATGCAAACAAAACTGTGTTTAGATAATTGATACTTCAAACTTGCATAAATAAATATTAAGGAATATAACATAACTTGGCTTCTGAGAGTTTCAAAATGTAATGAATAAAATGCTAAAGTTGTTGATAAACAAGCAATTATTTTAATAATTAAATATGGTCATTTTAAATGAATTATTATGATAATTTAAAATCAATTATTTCAAACATGTTTATTTTAATGTGTAATTTTATGGCTGGATGTAGTAAGGAGTCAGGAAAAAATACAAATAAAAATACAATTAATTGTGATGTTTTAGCAAAATATAGTAAAAATGTATTTCGTTTTTTTTTTTTAATTAATAAATATATTTATTTTTAGGTAAGATAAACATAATAATACAATTTATCTCTAGTCTGGATTATTTAATACTTGTCACCCTGTTGTCCTCCCGTCATGAAAAAAGGCTGTCCTCACTCAGGTCCGCATGGAGCTGGAGGGGGCGTGGCTTCCAGCTACGGCTGAAAATCAGGAGATTTTCGGGAAAATATTTGTCCCGGGAGGTTTTCGGGAGAGGCGCTGAATTTCGGGAGTCTCCCGGAAAATTCAGGAGGGTTGGCAAGTATGACATAGACAGATTATTTAAATTCCGTGCATGGAAGGACAGATGTTCACATTATTGACAGTTGCCTGTGAATGAACTGACAAACTTAACTATGTTTGTGCGTGAATGGAACCACGGAAGTGAACATTATGTGTGTATTTGAAGGGACAGAGAAGTTCACATTATGCACTTACGTAAATGGACAGACTGACTTTCAATGTGTGTGCGTGCGTACGTACGTATTTTATCATAAGAAGCAATAGAGGGCTTTGGATGTTCGGCTAAGGTATCCCACAATGCATTGCCAGAAGCCATATTGAAAGGCTAGCGTCATCGTTTTCGATAGCGTTACATGTAAAATTTCCGAACTATTCAGTGAAAAATAACATTGCAATACTGTGAGTTATTAGATAAGAAATACCTTCGTCGTTAACTCTTCTTTTCAGCCGCTTCGGCTTGTCCAAAAATACGCTTAAGAATGCGATAAAAGCTAGTTATATCTCTCCCGTCTCCAATGGGGCAGTTGACAATCCCACAAGTCGTCGGCTATTATTAGTATCACAAATTGAATGATAAGCAATAATGGGAGTGATACAAACAAAACCTTCTAATATGGCCAACGGCAATGCATTGTGGGAAATGTAGAATAATCTGAACCCCTCTATAAAGAACATGAATGCAACTTATCTACCACAGAGTGTTTTAAAGTTAACCGAGGCTTATTCTTATTTTCGAGAATTCAAAATAATCCCGGACAAGCCCTTAATTACAGTATTTTGTTTTAGAAGTTTCAAAAATTCTCGGACAAGCCCTATGTAACAGTACCCGTTTTTGCAGTTTGTCTAGTCTTAAACGGGATGTGCAACATACAGGACAGATGCTAAGGACGTACTGGTTCCTGTTGAACAGTTTATTTAACATAAGAGTTCAAGTTCAAATGATATTGTCGCTAATCAAGCGAGGCTCGGGCAGCATACGAGGATCTACCTCTGGGTCTGCTGTCTAATCACAACCGAGTAATGAGTAATGGGAAATAATCAGTAAAATTGACACAGGTGAAGGCGTAGATGCGGCACATCTATCCTTACCCTTTCCATCCTTTAAAAATGAGCTATTGTGTGGTACAACTTTCCTTGTGGATCAATAAAGTTTGTCTAAGTCTAAGTCTAAGTAACACATACAAAATGTAAGTGAATGGAGAGACAGATATTTACATCATAAAAGTGAAAGGACGTTATGTGTATGGAAAGACAGATGTTCACATTCCGTGACTTTAATAGTAGATTGACAGATGTTTATTTTACGTCAGTATGTGAATGGATGGACAGTTGTTCGCAATGTTTGTATGCGAATGGAAAACAGATGTGAGTGAATGGACAGCCAGATATTTGCATCTTGTAAGTGAAAGGACGTTACGTGTATGGAAAAACAGATGTTCACATTTTGTGACTTTGATAGTAGACTGACAGATGTTTATTTTACGTCTGTATGCGAATGGACGGACAGGTGTTTGTAATGTTTGTATGCGAATGGGAAAACAGATGTTTACAACATGTGAGTGAATGGCCAGCCAGATATTTGCGTCATGAAAGTGATTGAGCGTTATGTGTATGGAAAGACAGATGTTCCCATTTTGTGACTTTGACAGCAGACGAACAGGTGATAATTTTATTTCTGTATGTAAATCGACGCAATGGCGTTTGCAATGTTTGTATGCGAATGAAAAAACAAATGTTTACAACATGTAAGTGAATAGACAGCCAGATATTTGCATCATGTAAGTGAAAAGACGTTATGTGTGTGGAAAGACGGATGTTCACATTTTGTGACTTAGATAGTAGACTGACAGATGTTTATATTATGTCTGTATGTGAATAGACGGACAGGTGTTCGGAATGTTTGTATGCGAATGGAAAAACAGATGTTTACAACATGTGAGTAAATAGACAGTGAATGGGCGTTATCTGTATGGAAAGACAGATGTTCACATTTTGTGACTTTGACAGCAGACGAACAGATGTTTATATTACGTCTGTATGTGAATGGACTGACAGGTGTTCACAATGTTTGTATGCGAATGGAAAAACAGATGTTTACTACACGAGTGAATGGACAGCCAGATATTTACATAATGTAGGTAAATGAACGTTACGTGCACGGAAAGACAGATCTTCCCATTTTCTGACTATGATAGCAGACGGACAGGTGTTTATATTACGTCTGTATGTGAATGGAAAGACAGATGTTCACATTTTTTTTACTTCGACAGCAGACGAACAGGTGTTTATATTACGTCTGCATGTGAATGGACAGACAGGTGTTCGCAATGTTTCTTTGCAAATGGAAAAAACAGATGTTTGCAACATGTGAGGGAATGCCAGATATTTACATCAAATAAGTGAATGAGCGTTACGTGAATGGAAAGACAGATGTTCACATTTTCTGACTATAATAGCAGACAGATATGTGTTTATATTACGCCTGTATGTAAATGGCCAGACAGGTGTTCGCAATGTTGTATGCAAATAGGAAAAAGCAGATGTTTACTACACATGAGTGAATGGACAGCCAGATATTTACATTATGTAAGTGAATGAGTGTTGTGTGTATGGAAAGACAGATGTTCACATTTTCTGACAATGATAGCAGACGGACAGGTGTGTATATTACGTCTGTATGTGAATGGACAGACAGGTGTTCGCAATGTTTGTATGCGAATGGAAAAACAGATATTTACAACACGTTAGTGAATAGACAGCCAGATATTTGCATCATGTAAGAGAATGAACATTACGTGTATGGGAAGACAGATGTTCACATTTTGGGACTCTGACAGCAGACAGACAGGTGTTTATATTACATCTGTATGTGAATGGATAGACAGGTGTTCGCAATGTTTGTATGTGAATGGAAAAACAGATGTTTACAACATGTAAGTGAATAGACAGACAGATTTTTGCATCATGAAAGTGAAAGGACTTTCTGTGTATGGAAAGACAGATGTTCACATTTTCTGACTTTGACAGCAGACAAACAGGTGTTTATATTACGTCTGTATGTGAATGGACGCACTGGTGTTCGCAATGTTTGTATGCGAATTGAAAAACAGATGTTTACACCACGTGAGTGAATGCCAGATATTTACATCATGTAAGTGAATGAACGTTACGTGTATGGAAAGACCGATGTTCACATTTTCTGACTATGATAGCAGACGGACAGGTGTTTATATTACGTCTGTATGTGAATGGACAGACAGGTGTTCGCAATGTTTGTATACGAATGGAAAAACAGATATTTACAACATGTTAGTGAATAGACAGCCAGATATTTGCATCATGTAAGTGAATGAACATTAAGTGTATGGAAAGACAGATGTTCACATTTTGGGACTCTGACAGCAGACAGACAGGTGTTTATATTACGTCTGTATGTGAATGGATAGACAGGTGTTTGCAATGTTTGTATGCGAATGGAAAAACAGATGTTTACTACACATGAGTGAATGGACAGCCAGATATTTACAAACGTACATGATGTAAGTGAATGAGTGTTGCGTGTATGGAAAGACAGATGTTCACATTTTCTAACAATGATAGCAGACGGACAGGTGTGTATATTACGTCTGTATGTGAATGGACAGACAGGTGTTCGCAATGTTTGTATGCGAATGGAAAAACAGATATTTACAACACGTTAGTGAATAGACAGCCAGATATTTGCATCATGTAAGAGAATGAACATTACGTGTATGGGAAGACAGATGTTCACATTTTGGGACTCTGACAGCAGACAGACAGGTGTTTATATTACATCTGTATGTGAATGGATAGACAGGTGTTCGCAATGTTTGTATGTGAATGGAAAAACAGATGTTTACAACATGTAAGTGAATAGACAGACAGATTTTTGCATCATGAAAGTCAAAGGACTTTCTGTGTATGGAAAGACAGATGTTCACATTTTCTGACTTTGACAGCAGACAAACAGGTGTTTATATTACGTCTGTATGTGAATGGACGCACTGGTGTTCGCAATGTTTGTATGCGAATTGAAAAACAGATGTTTACACCACGTGAGTGAATGCCAGATATTTACATCATGTAAGTGAATGAACGTTACGTGTATGGAAAGACCGATGTTCACATTTTCTGACTATGATAGCAGACGGACAGGTGTTTATATTACGTCTGTATGTGAATGGACAGACAGGTGTTCGCAATGTTTGTATACGAATGGAAAAACAGATATTTACAACATGTTAGTGAATAGACAGCCAGATATTTGCATCATGTAAGTGAATGAGCATTAAGTGTATGGAAAGACAGATGTTCACATTTTGGGACTCTGACAGCAGACAGACAGGTGTTTATATTACGTCTGTATGTGAATGGATAGACAGGTGTTTGCAATGTTTGTATGCGAATGGAAAAACAGATGTTTACTACACATGAGTGAATGGACAGCCAGATATTTACAAACGTACATGATGTAAGTGAATGAGTGTTGCGTGTATGGAAAGACAGATGTTCACATTTTCTGACTATGATAGCAGACAGACAGGTGTTTATAGTACGTCTGTATGTGAATGGACAGTCAGGTGTTCGCAATGTTTGTATGCGAATGGAAAAACAGATGTTTACAACATGTGAGTGAATAGACAGCCAGATATTTGCATCATATAAGGGAAAGGATGTTATGTGTATGGAAAGACAGATATTCACATTTTGGGACTTTGACAGCGATGTTTATATGCGAATGGAAAAACAAATATTTACAACACGTGAGTGAATGCCAGATATTTACATAAAGTAAGTGAATGAACGTTATGTGTATGGAAAGACCGATGTTCACATTTTCTGACTATGATAGCAGACGGACAAGTGTTTATATTACGTCTGTATCTGAATAGACGGACAGGTGTTTGCAATGTTTGTATGCGAATGGAAAAACAGATGTTAACAACATGTGAGTGAATAGACAGCCAGATATTTGCATCATATAAGGGAAAGGACGTTATGTGTATGGAAAGACAGATGTTCACATTTTGGGACTTTGACAGCAATGTTTATATGCGAATGGAAAAGCAGATGTTTACAACACGTGAGTGAATGCCAGATATTTACATAAAGTAAGTGAATGAACGTTATGTGTATGGAAAGACCGATGTTCACATTTTCTGACTATGATAGCAGACGGACAAGTGTTTATATTACGTCTGTATCTGAATAGACGGACAGGTGTTCGCAATGTTTGTATGCGAATGGAAAAACAGATGTTTACAACATGTGAGTGAATAGACAGCCAGATATTTGCATCATATAAGGGAAAGGACGTTATGTGTATGGAAAGACAGATGTTCACATTTTGGGACTTTGACAGCAATGTTTATATGCGAATGGAAAAGCAGATGTTTACAACACGTGAGTGAATGCCAGATATTTACATAAAGTAAGTGAATGAACGTTATGTGTATGGAAAGACCGATGTTCACATTTTCTGACTATGATAGCAAACGGACAAGTGTTTATATTACGTCTGTATCTGAATAGACGGACAGGTCTTCGCACATGTGAGTGAATAGACAGCCAGATATTTGCATCATGTAAGTGAAAGGACGTTACGTGTATGGACAGACAGTTATCCACATTTTGTGACCCTGATAGACTGACAGATGTTTATTTTAAGTTAAAGTTAAAGTACCAATGATTGTCACACACACACTAATTATTCTCTGCATTTGACCCATCACCCTTGATCACCCTTGAGGTGAGGGGAGCAGTGAGCAGCAGCGGTGGCCGCGCCCAGGAATCACTTTTGGTGATTTAACCCCCAATTCCAACCCTTGGTGCTGAGTGTCAAGCAGGGAGGTAATGGGTCCCATTTTTATAGTCTTTGGTATGACTTACAGTCAGTATGTGAATGGACGGACAGATGCTCGCGATGTTTGTATGCAAATGGAAAAACAGATGTTTACAACAGGTGATCTTCAGCTCTCGAGTGTGAAGCGACTGGGATGAGAATCAGCACCTCCAAGTCCGAGTCCATGGTTCTAGCCCGTAAAAGGGTGGAGTGCCATCTCCGGGTTGCGGAGGAGACCCTGCCCCAAGTGGAGGAGTTCAAGTAACTCGGAGTCTTGTTCACGAGTGAGGGAAGAGTGGATCGTGAGATCGACAGGCGGATCGGTGCGGCGTCTTCAGTAATGCGGACGCTGTATCGATCCGTTGTGGTGAATAAGGAGCTGAGCCGGAAGGCAAAGCTCTCAATTTACTGGTCGATCTACATTCCCATCCTCACCTATGGTCATGAGCTTTGGTTTTTGACCGAAAGGACAAGATCACGGGTACAAGCGGCCGAAATGAGTTTCCTCCGCCGGGTGGCGGGTCTCTCCCTTAGAGATAGGGTGAGAAGCTCTGCCATCCGGGGGGAGCTCAAAGTAAAGCCGCTGCTCCTCCACATCGAGAGGAGCCAGATGAGGTGGTTCGGGCATCTGGTCAGGATGCCACCCGATCGCCTTCCTAGGGAGGTGTTTAGGGCACGTCCGACCGGTGGGAAGCCACGAGGAAGACCCAGGACACGTTGGGAAGACTATCTCTCCCAGGTGGCCTGGGAACGCCTCGGGATCCCCCGGGAAGAGCTGGACGAAGTGGCTGGGGAGAGGGAAGTCTGGGCTTCCCTGCTTAGGCTGCTGCCCCCGCGACCCGACCTCGGATAAGCGGAAGAAGATGGATGGATGGATGGATGGACACAACAGGCGAGGGAATGCCAGATATTTGCATCATGTAAGTGAATGAACGTTACGTGTACGGAAAGACAGATTTTCTGTGCAGACGGACAGGTGTTTATATCGCGTCTGTACGTGAGTGGACAGGCATGTGTTTACAAGATGTAAGTGACTGGACCGGCAGACGTGATCTTTACGCGAGAGGACAGGAAAGCCTTCTCTTCTCATGCCTCCAGCCGCGCCTGCTTAAGCACAGTAGTGGCTTGCAGTCATTAGTTTTCCCGCCAGGCCCGGGAAAAAAAAGCGATGTCCTCAAGTGAGCGTTATCTGCACCTGGGTGTGACTCCAGTGCAGTTAATAACATGCGAGCCCCCACATCCTTCATCACACTTCCTCATCTCTTTCTTCCTCATTTTGCCTCTTCCCACCAGCCATTTTAATTGATCCCTTCCCTTTCATTTTTTGTGCTTCCTCCTGCTTCCCCCTCCTTCTTTGCCTCCTCGGTGATTCCGGCGGGCCATAGATAACGGGAGCCAGGAAATGTATTCCACGGGGATCCCTTGAGGGGGGAACCGTAAAGAGATGAATGCCGAGACGCTATCACACAACATGCAAATAGATATAAGTTGGGAAGAGTGATGCACGCGTGGAGACTTACGGGGCTTTTGTATACAAGGAGGCAGCTGCTCTGCCAATATGCATAATTCATTGGGAGATGAAATAAAGAAATGTTGTGTAAAACAAATGGGATGAATGGCGAGGGTGCTGTGACAAAGTATCATTAATGCAGTCGCACAAGGCTAATCCCCATAAAAATGGCTGCTTTATGTAAGGGGAATCTACTTTTGTATTCATATTTCTTTGTGTGCTACATCACTGACACGTGCACCACAGCCACAATCATTAACACATTGCTAAATCAAAAAATAACTACTTTTAGGGTTGTTTTTTTTTTGGTAGGAATCCACTCCAGAAAGAATCGGATAAAAATAAATCAAATGATCCGTTCCAGTCACCCTAAAGCAGGGGCCGGCAAACCGAAATGTTGAAAGAGCCATATTGGACCAAAAAAAACAAAAAAGTAATCTGTCTGGAGCCGCAAAAAATGAAAAGACTTGTATAAGTGTTATAATGATGGCAACACATGATGTAAGTGGCTAATTAGCTATATTAGCCTACTATCAAAATGACTATGTGTCGCAGGCTGATGCAAATCTTCGTTCAACATTTCTGTCGAAATATAATTGTGGGGGGGCGTGGCCTGCCGACCTGCAGCGAAGCGGGGTGTGCTAGGACCGGCTTCGAGATTTGTACAAGAGTGTATAGGTCACATTTGTGCAGAGTGTATAGGGTGTACATTTTGCACAGAGTGTATAAAGTGTACACTGTTCTCTTCCACACCTTTCTTTGCACTTCTATATTTTTTATATTTTTATATATTTACACATTGTTTTCTTGCACGCACACAACGCACTGTATGGAATGGCCTCAATCTTGTTACCCTGCGTAATGACAATAAAGCTGATTCTGATTCTGATTCTGATTCTGATTCTGATTCTGAGATTAGAGACAGGTGCGTAGGTGACACAGCTGAGAGTGTTTGTCTGATCACCTGTCGCTCTGTTAAAGGCAGCAGTCGGCAAGGAGAGAGAGAGTTGTTGTTGATGGCGGAACACGACACGAACGAGAGTAAGAGCGAGAATTGGCAAGACCTGATGGCGGAAAAGGACAAGAAGAAACTATTATGGCAAAATAAATCATTGTTCTTAACCATGAACGAGGCTGTCATGTCCGTCCTTGGTGGTCCAACGAACCCGGAGGAGCGAGATCTCCACAGTAATATTTATCCTCCACATTTTTACAACATTGGAAAACATTAGTAAAACTCCTCAGAAGGTGAGATAACTCCTGGAAATGACTGTCTTAGAATGGCCAAAGATATAGATGTGCGTGTCCAAGTTAAAGGAAACGGCAGGCTGTCTTATCCTAATGGATTTATTACAATAATTGCAAGATGGCTAACGTTTGCTGTGGTCTGGAACAACATGGCACACAATCAGAAATGCAGCCAATATTACATACAGATAATGTGTCACGAAACATGGAAACATGGAACAAATAAACTAAAAACACAGAGGACATAAGTAAAGGAAATTAAATGAGCTCAAATATACCTACAAACGAGGCACAATGACGCAATATGTACACACAGCTAGCCTAAATAGCATGTTAGCATCGATTAGCTTGCAGTCATGCACTGACTAAATAGGCCTGAATAGCACTCCAACAAAGCGCACCTTTCTGCATTCACGCACAGTATAAAACGTTTGGTGGACAAAATGAGACAAAGAAGAAGTGGCATAAAACACGTCTTTCTGTGGCAGCGTGGGAGAAAGTTGTACATGTAAACAAACTGTTGCGTCACAGTCCACACAACGGTGAGTTCAAGGGCCGGTGAAATTAGTAGGACAAAATGGTGCTCGCCAAATACTCTCATCAGTGAAGCATACGCACAAACATATTAAACAGTGGGATTTCTAACAATTAGGAAGGTTTGTGTCGTGTTTGTCCTCCTACAGAAACCATATAACAACAAAAAATATATTTTTCATTCCATTTTCTTTCCATTTACATACATTTTTGAAAAAGCTCCATGGAGCTACCAGGGCGCCGCTCAAGAGTCGTATGTGGCTCTAGAGCTGCGGGTTGCTGTCCCCCGCCCTTTTAAGAATAATTTAGGGCGGTGAATTGTAGACAATAATTTCTCAGAAGACTTCTATTTGGTGCCACCTTTGTATTTTAATACAAGTTATTTCTTTAATTCAATACTGTTTATCACCTCCTTTATAATAATTTTGCACACCTAGTGTGTGTGACAATCATTGGTACTTTAACTTTTTAACTTTAACTTTATCAAAATGCTACTCAGGAAAAGAAACAGGGTAGGTGTGTGTGTTGGACAATTTGTGCTGTGTTTTACAAACCCCAAAACCAGTGAAGTTGGCACGTTGTGTAAATGGTAAATAAAAACAGAATACAATGATTTGCAAATCCTTGTCAACCTATATTCAATTGGATAGGCTGCAAAGACAAGATACTTAACGTTCGAACTGGAAAACTTTGTTATTTTTTGCAAATAATAGCTCATTTGGAATTTGATGCCTGCAACATGTTGCAAAAAAGCTGGCACAAGTGGCAAAAAAGACTGAGAAAGTTGAGGAATGCTCATCAAGCACGTATTTGGAACATCCCACAAGTGAACAGGCTAATTGGGAACAGGTGGGTGCCATGATTGGGTATAAAAGCAGCTTCCATGAAATGCTCAGTCATTCACAAACAAGGATGGAGCGAGGGTCACCACTTTGTGGACAACTGCGTGAGCAAATTGTCGAACAGTTTAAGAGCAACATTTCTCAACCAGCTATTGCAAGGAATTTAGGGATTTCACCATCCAAACACAAAAGCAGTGAAGTTGGCACGTTGTGTAATTCATAAATAAAAACAGAATACAATGGTTTGCAAATCCTTTTCAACTTATATTCAATTGAATAGACTGCAAAGACAAGATATTTAATGTTTGAGGTGGGAAACTTTTTTTTTTTTTTTTTTGCAAATAATCATTAACTTAGAATTTAATGGCAGCAACACATTGCAAAAAAGTTGGCTCAGGGGAATTTTTACCACTGTGTTACATGGCCTTTCCTTTTAACAACACTCAGTAAACGTTTGGGAACTGAGGAGACACATTTTTGAAGCTTTTCAGATGGAATTCTTTCCCATTCTTGCTTGATGTACAGCTTAAGTTGTTCAACAGTCTGGGGTCTCTGTTGTGGTATTTTAGGCTTCATAATGCGCCACACATTTTCAATGGGAGACAGGTCTGGACTACAGGCAGGCCAGTCTAGTACCCGCACTCTTTTACTATTAGGCCTCGCTGTTGTAACACGTGGCTTGGCATTGTCTTGCTGAAATAAGCAGGGGCGTCCATGACAACCTTGCTTGGATGGCAACATATGTTGCTCCAAAACCTGTATGTACCTTTCAGTATTAATGGTGCCTTCACAGATGTGTGTGTAAACCATGCCTTGGGCACTAATACACCCCCATACCATCACAGATGCTGGCTTTTCAATTTTGCGCCTATCACAATCTGGATGGTTCTTTTCCTCGTTGTTCTGGAGGACACAACGTCCACAGTTTCCAAAACAAATTGAAATGTGGACTCGTCAGACCACAGAACACTTTTCCACTTTGCATCAGTCCATCTTAGATGAGCTCAGACCCAACGAAGCCGTCGGCGTTTCTGGGTGTTGTTGATAAATGGCTTTGGCTTTGCATAGTAGAGTTTTAACTTGCACTTACAGATGTAGCGACAAACTGTAGTTGCTGACAGTGGTTTTCTGAAGTGTTCCTGAGCCCATGCGGTGATATCCTTTACACACTGATGTCGGTTTTTGATGCAGTACCGCCTGAGGCATCGAAGGTCATGGGCATTCAATGTTTGTTTTCAGCCTTGCTGCTTATGTGCAGTGTTTTCACCAGATTCTCTGAACTTTTTGATGATATTACGGACCGTAGATGGTGAAATCCCTTGTTCTTAAACTGTTCGACAATTTGCTCACGCATTTGTTGACAAAGTGGTGACCCTCGCCCCATCCTTGTTTGTGAATGACTGAGCATTTCATGGAATCTACTTTTATACCCAATCATGACACCCACCTGTTCCCAATTTGCCTGTTCACCTGTAGGATGTTCCAAATAAGTGTTTGATGAGCATTCCTCAACTTTATCAGTATTTATTGCCACCTTTCCCAACTTCTTTGTCACGTGTTGCTGGCATCAAATTCTAAAGTTAATGATGATTTGCAAAAAAAAAAAATGTTTATCAGTTTGAACATCAAAAATGTTGTCTTTGTAGCATATCCAACTGAATTTGGGTTGAAAATGATTTGCAAATCATTGTATTCCGTTTATATTTACATCTAACACAATTTCCCAACTCATATGGAAACGGGGTTTGTAATTGAATATAGGTTTAAAAGGATTTGCAAATATTTGTATTCTGTTTTTTATTTACCATTTACACAACGTGTCAACTTCACTGGTTTTGGGTTTTGTAAAATGACGTGGTGGGCCACTTCAAAATGAAGTGGAGAGGCACTTTAGAATGACTTGGTGGGCGGCATTAAAAAGATGTGGCCGGCCACATATATGACGTGGTGTGCGACATCGAAATAAAGTGGCGGTCCACAATAAAATGAATTGGTGGGCCACTATAAAATGACATTACAGACCACGATAAAATGAAAATGGGGGACCACATATAATGATTTGGCAGTCCAGGTCAAAATAATATGGTGGGCCATCATACTTGCCAACCCTCCCGAATTTTCCGGGAGACTCCCGAAATCCAGCGCCTCTCCCGAAAATCTCCCGGGACAAATATTCTCCCGAAAATCTCCCGATTTTCAGGAGGAGCTTGAGGCCACGCCCCCTCCAGCTCCATGCGGACCTGAGTGAGGACAGCCTTTTTGCAAGACGGGCGGACAACAGGGTGACAAGAACTAAATCATCCAGACGAGAGATAAATTGTATTATTATGTTTATCTTACCTAAAAATAAATATATTTATTAATTTAAAAAAAAAAAAAAAAACTAAATACATTTTTACTATATTTTGCTAAAAACATCAAAATTAATTGTATTTTTATTTGTATTTTTTCTGACTCCTTATTACATCCAGCCATAGAATTATACATTAAAATAAACATATTTGAAATAATTAATTTGAAATGATAATAATAATTCATTTAAAATGACCATATTTAATTATTAAAATAATTGCTTTTTTATCAACAACTTTAGCATTTTATTCATTACATTACAAGTTTTGTTATATTCCTTAAGATTTATTTATGCAAGTTTGAAGTATCAATTATCTGAACACAGTTTTGTTTGCATATTTTCAGGATATATATATATATATATATATATATATATATATATATATACATATATATATATATATATATATATATACATATACATATATATATATATATACATATACAGGTAAAAGCCAGTAAATTAGAATATTTTGAAAAACTTGATTTATTTCAGTAATTGCATTCAAAAGGTGTAATTTGTACATTATATTTATTCATTGCACACAGACTGATGCATTCAAATGTTTATTTCATTTAATTTTGATGATTTGAAGTGGCAACAAATGAAAATCCAAAATTCCGTGTGTCACAAAATTAGAATATTACTTAAGGCTAATACAAAAAAGGGATTTTTAGAAATGTTGGCCAACTGAAAAGTATGAAAATGAAAAATATGAGCATGTACAATACTCAATACTTGGTTGGAGCTCCTTTTGCCTCAATTACTGCGTTAATGCGGCGTGGCATGGAGTCGATGAGTTTCTGGCACTGCTCAGGTGTTATGAGAGCCCAGGTTGCTCTGATAGTGGCCTTCAACTCTTCTGCGTTTTTGGGTCTGGCATTCTGCATCTTCCTTTTCACAATACCCCACAGATTTTCTATGGGGCTAAGGTCAGGGGAGTTGGCGGGCCAATTTAGAACAGAAATACCATGGTCCGTAAACCAGGCACGGGTAGATTTTGCGCTGTGTGCAGGCGCCAAGTCCTGTTGGAACTTGAAATCTCCATCTCCATAGAGCAGGTCAGCAGCAGGAAGCATGAAGTGCTCTAAAACTTGCTGGTGGACGGCTGCGTTGACCCTGGATCTCAGGAAACAGAGTGGACCGACACCAGCAGATGACATGGCACCCCAAACCATCACCCAACCATGCAAATTTTGCATTTCCTTTGGAAATCGAGGTCCCAGAGTCTGGAGGAAGACAGGAGAGGCACAGGATCCACGTTGCCTGAAGTCTAGTGTAAAGTTTCCACCATCAGTGATGGTTTGGGGTGCCATGTCATCTGCTGGTGTCGGTCCACTCTGTTTCCTGAGATCCAGGGTCAACGCAGCCGTCTACCAGCAAGTTTTAGAGCACTTCATGCTTCCTGCTGCTGACCTGCTCTATGGAGATGGAGATTTCAAGTTCCAACAGGACTTGGCGCCTGCACACAGCGCAAAATCTACCCGTGCCTGTATTACGGACCATGGTATTTCTGTTCTAAATTGGCCCGCCAACTCCCCTGACCTTAGCCCCATAGAAAATCTGTGGGGTATTGTGAAAAGGAAGATGCAGAATGCCAGACCCAAAAACGCAGAAGAGTTGAAGGCCACTATCAGAGCAACCTGGGCTCTCATAACACCTGAGCAGTGCCAGAAACTCATCGACTCCATGCCACGCCGCATTAACGCAGTAATTGAGGCAAAGGGAGCTCCAACCAAGTATTGAGTATTGTACATGCTCATATTTTTCATTTTCATACTTTTCAGTTGGCCAACATTTCTAAAAATCCCTTTTTTGTATTAGCCTTAAGTAATATTCTAATTTTGTGACACACGGAATTTTGGATTTTCATTTGTTGCCACTTCAAATCATCAAAATTAAATGAAATAAACATTTGAATGCATCAGTCTGTGTGCAATGAATACATATAATGTACAAGTTACACCTTTTGAATGCAATTACTGAAATAAATCAAGTTTTTCAAAATATTCTAATTTACTGGCTTTTACCTGTATATATGAAATACTTGACTTGGTGAATTCTAGCTGTCAATATACTCTTCCCCTCTTAACCACGCCCCCAACCACGCCCTGCCCCACCCCCGACCACGCCCCCAACCCCCACCTCCCGAAATCGGAGGTCTCAAGGTTGGCAAGTATGTGGGCCACATTCAAATAAAGTATCAGTCCGCAATAAAATGACATGACGGACCACATTCAAATTATGTGGCGGACCATGTTAAAATGATGTGGCTGCCCTAATATATGATGTGGTGGACCACATTAAAATAAAGTGGCGGGTCCACAATAAAATGACGTGATGGGCACAATAAAATGAAATGGGGGACCACATAAAATGAAGGGGCGACACAGGTCTCAAACTCAAGGCCCCTAAGCCTTGAGTTTGAGACCTGTGTCGTATACAATTAAAACGGTCCTCCCTTAGTACACGCAATTGCTGAAGAAACATTTTTGCTATTATGGAGGCACCACAGTCGTGTTGTCAGCGCTCCTTCAGGTCTACCTGCCCATACACACTCTTAATATTCCTCTCTGTGGAAATAGAGAAGCCCCCCTGGTCTTGCCCGTGCTTCTTCACACAATAGAAAGTGAGGAGGAGGGGGAGGAGAAAGAGGAACGCTTCTCGTCCAAAAATAATCCCGCTGAAGATTACCCACTTCCAACCTGCAGGGGGCAACTTTTGAACGGCGAGCAAGCCTAAGCGGGCAGGACGAGCGTGCTGCATGCAAGGCCCACAGTGACAAACAATGCCAACACAACCCGACTCCTTGGATGCTGATTCCACTGCAATCTGCTCCATTACGTTCAAAAAGCAAAGCGCTGGAAGGCCCCCGTGTTGCGGATCGCAGACATCCTTTTTCATAAACGCTGCACAAATATCATGTGAGCGGCTGAAGCTATCGTTTACGCTCGCCTCGCGTCGTTTGCGCGCTCACCCGCAGCCCGCCGCTTGCTTACAAATATAGATCAAGCAAGTCCATTTTGACAGCTACATTTAATAATGAGGAAGCGGTCGCCTGTCAGGGATCGGAGAAGGGCAGAATCTAATTTTACATTCGCTCAGCGATCATTGTTATTTGTTCTGGTGTCGAGTGTTGTTCTTCCCGGCCGTTGTTTGCATACAGAAACGCCGACTTGTGTGTTTAATGGAACATTTCGCAGTGACTGATGTGACGACTCCGCATCAGGAGGAAAGGGGATGGTGATGATTTCAATGAACATCCTTTATTTAAAACATAACAGCAACAGACCTCTGAAATGAATATGTATACACATTGTATGGTGTTGCGTGCATGGACAGTATGTGAAAGGACAGACGTGTCTGTGAATGGAAAGACAATGTGTGTGGATAGTGTCGGAGGCAGATATTTACATATATCCGAATTTAAGTGTTACTTCTTTTACTTCATAATCATATTATTCAAAACAGCTAGTGTTTTTCTTCCAATTGTGGTCTTTTGGTTGTCTGCAAAACTGTGTGCTTAACCTTGAGTGAGGAATGTAAGAAAGAGAGATAATGGGCATGTGTTTTGGCTAGAGAGACATGACTGCCAGGGTGGGAAGAAGAGAGACTTAAGAGGGGAGAGGGTTTGTCGGGGGAGGGCAGACCATCTTGGCGGCACGATTGAATGTTCTATGCTGGACTGGTCTCAATGTATATGCAAAGCTTTGCAAATATATTACAAAATACCTGTTCTGTCTCTGGTGGTTTTTCTACTCAGCTTTAAGTGTCGTAAAGAGCTTGGGAGCGACTTGTGACTTGAATTCCCTGGGAGGAACAACTGGTCCAAACGCAACAATAGGAATAGACAGAGCCTTGTTTACAGTATGTACATTATGGACGGACAGGTGTTTACGTAATGTGTGCACGTGAATGCATTGTGAACATATTTGCAGAATTAGTTTACATGAATAGACCGGCCAATGTTCAAACACAGTTTTTCCAGACATGTATATTGTGTAGACTGTGTATAATGTGTGCATATTAGAATGGACTGGCAGATCACACTGTCTGTGCTGTCAATATGAAATGATGCTTGTATTATATGTGAATAAACATACAGATGTTTACATTATAGTATCTGTACTGGATGTAAATGGAAATATGTTTACACACTAAATTTTATGTGAATGGACAGGCCGAGGTTTGCACTGGGTTAGTTTGCAGTCATTTGCCAAATAAGCGTGTATGAATGGACTGACAGACGACCTTGACTGTACTATATGTGCATGGAGAGACAGCTTTTTACATGATGTATTTACTGTATGTGAATGGACAGAAATACAATTACATTCTGTTTGTACTGTATGTGAATGGACAGAAATACAATTACATTCTGTTTGTACTGTATGTGAATGGACAGAAAGACAATTACATTCTGTTTGTACTGTATGTGAATGGACAGAAATACAATTACATTCTGTTTGTACTGTATGTGAATGGACAGAAAGACAATTACGTTCTGTTTGCACTGTATGTGAATGGGCAAACATATGTTTACTAAATGAATTTGTTGTTTGCAAAGAAACAGGCACGTGTTTACACATTGCCTGTATGTGAATGGACTGACAAATCACATGGTCTGTACTATATGTGGATGGACGGACCGGTATTCACACATTGTGTGTGATTGAATGGACTGACAGCTACCATTGTTGTACATGTGTGCAATACTGGATGTGAATGAACAGACGGATGTTTCCTTCATGTCTATACTGTATGTGATTGGACATAGAGATGTTACCGTTATGTCTATATTGTATGTGATTGGACATACAGATGTATACAATATGTCTATACTGTATGTGAATGGACAGACAAATGTTTCCAATATGTCTATGCTGTATGTGAATGGACAGACAGATGTTTCCATTTTGTCTATACTGTATGTGAATGGGAAGACAGATGTTACCATTATGTCTATACTGCATGTGATTGGACAAACAGATTTATACAATATGTCTATACTGTTTGTGAAATGGACAGACATGTGTTCCATTATGTCTATACTGTATGTGAATGGACAGACAGATGTTACCATTATGTCTATACTGTATGTGAATGGATAGACACATGTTTCTATTATGTCTATATTGTATATGTCTATATTGTATGTGAATGGACAGACAGATGTTACCATTATGTCTATACTGCATGTGATTGGACAAACAGATGTATACAATATGTCTATACTGTTTTTAAAATGGACAGACAGGTGTTTCCATTGTGTCTACACTGTATGTGAATGGACAGACAGATGTTACCATTATGTATATACTGTATGTGAATGGGCAGACATATGTTTACATTAAGTCTATACTGTATGTGAATGGACAGACAGATGTTTCCATTATGTCTATACTGTTTGTGAATGGACAGACAGATGTTACCATTATGTATATACTGTATGTGAATGGGCAGACAGATGTTTATATTATGTCTATACTGTATGTGAATGGACAGACAGATAATTCCATTATGTCTATACTGTATGTGATTGGACAGACAGATGTATACAATATGTCTATACTGTTTTTGAAATGGACAGACAGGTGTTTCCATTGTGTCTACACTGTATGTGAATGGACAGACATATGTTACCATTATGTATATACTGTATGTGAATGGGCAGACAGATGTTTACATTAAGTCTATACTGTATGTGAATGGACAGACAGATGTTACCATTATGTATATACTGTATGTGAATGGGCAGACATATGTTTACATTAAGTCTATACTGTATGTGAATGGACAGACAGATATTTCCACTATGTCTATGCTGTATGTGAATGGACGGACAAATGTTTCCATTATGTCTATACTGTATGTGAATGGACAGACAAATGTTTCTATTATGTCTATATTGTATGTGAATGGGCAGACAGATGTTTCCATTATGGCTATACTGTATGTGATTGGACAGACAGATGTATACAATATGTCTATACTGTTTTTGAAATGGACAGACAGGTGTTTCCATTGTGTATACACTGTATGTGAATGGACAGACATATGTTACCATTATGTATATACTGTATGTGAATGGGCAGACAGATGTTTACATTAAGTCTATACTGTATGTGAATGGACAGACAGATGTTTCCATTACGTCTATACTGTTTGTGAATGGCCAGACAGGTGTTTCCATTATGTGTATACTGTATGTGAATGGACAGACAGATGTTACCATTATGTAAATACTGTATGTGAATGGGCAGACAGATGTTTACATTATGTCTATACTGTATGTGAATGGACAGACAGATAATTCCATTATGTCTATACTGTTTGTGAATGGACAGACAGATATTTCCATTATGTCTATGCTGTATGTGAATGGACAGACAAATGTTTCCATTATGTCTATGCTGTATGTGAATGGACAGACAAATGTTTCTATTATGTCTATATTGTATGTGAATGGACAGACATATGTTTCCATTATGGCTATACTGTATGTGATTGGACAGACATATGTATACAATATGTCTATACTGTTTTTGAAATGGACAGACAGGTGTTTCCATTGTGTCTACACTGTATGTGAATGGACAGACATATGTTACCATTATGTATATACTGTATGTGAATGGGCAGACAGATGTTTACATTAAGTCTATACTGTATGTAAATGGACAGACATATGTTTCCATTATGTCTATACTGTTTGTGAATGGCCAGACAGGTGTTTCCATTATGCCTATGCTGTATATGAATGGACAGACAAATGTTTCCATTATGTCTATACTGTATGTGAATGGACAGACAAATGTTTCTATTATGTCTATATTGTATGTGAATGGACAGACAGATGTTTCCATTATGGCTATACTGTATGTGATTGGACAGACAGGTGTATACAATATGTCTATACTGTTTTTGAAATGGACAGACAGGTGTTTCCATTGTGTCTACACTGTATGTGAATGGACATACAGACGTAACCATTATGTATATACTGTATGCGAATGGACATACAGACGTAACCATTATGTATATACTGTATGTGAATGGACAGACAGATGTTCCATTATGTCTATACTGTATGAGAATGGACAGACAGATGTTACCATTATGTCTATACTGTATGTGAATGGATAGACACATGTTTCTATTATGTCTATATTGTATATGTCTATATTGTATGTGAATGGACAGACAGATGTTGCCATTATGTCTATACTGCATGTGATTGGACAAACAGATTTATACAATATGTCTATACTGTTTGTGAAATGGACAGACATGTGTTCCATTATGTCTATACTGTATGTGAATGGACAGACAGATGTTACCATTATGTCTATACTGTATGTGAATGGATAGACACATGTTTCTATTATGTCTATATTGTATATGTCTATATTGTATGTGAATGGACAGACAGATGTTACCATTATGTCTATACTGCATGTGATTGGACAAACAGATTTATACAATATGTCTATACTGTTTTTAAAATGGACAGACAGGTGTTTCCATTGTGTCTACACTGTATGTGAATGGACAGACAGATGTTACCATTATGTATATACTGTATGTGAATGGGCAGACATATGTTTACATTAAGTCTATACTGTATGTGAATGGACAGACAGATGTTTCCATTATGTCTATACTGTTTGTGAATGGACAGACAGATGTTACCATTATGTATGTACTGTATGTGAATGGGCAGACAGATGTTTATATTATGTCTATACTGTATGTGAATGGACAGACAGATAATTCCATTATGTCTATACTGTATGTGATTGGACAGACAGATGTATACAATTGTCAAGACTTGGACTATGGTGTGGTTTGTTCTCCCGAGGTGCAAGTGAATTGGACTGGTCACGGCATGAAGGTAAATACATAATTTAATAATAACACTCAAACGAACAAAAGGCGCGCTCAAGGCGGATGTACAAACTTGACTAATGAAAACAAAAGACTTGCACGGGGGCAAAAAACTATGAACAATTAAACAAAACACTAACTGTGGCATGAATCGAAACAAAACTTACTTGGCATGGACATGAAGTGTGCAGCGGAGGACAGAGTGTGACAGGGGGCATAAATGCGGGGATAGCAGGGTGAGAAAGGCTATGACTCCAGGACGAACAACAGAAAATCAAAAGCTTAAATAACACAGACATGATTAACAACAGGTGCGTGACTCAAAACAGGTGCGTGACATGACAGGTGAAACTAATGGGTAACTATGGTGACAAGACAAGGGAGTGAAAAGACAGAAACTAAACAAAACATGACTTAAAACAAAACATGATTACACAAACATGACAACAATATGTCTATACTGTTTTTGAAATGGACAGACAGGTGTTTCCATTGTGTCTACACTGTATGTGAATGGACAGACATATGTTACCATTATGTATATACTGTATGTGAATGGGCAGACAGATGTTTACATTAAGTCTATACTGTATGTGAATGGACAGACAGATGTTACCATTATGTATATACTGTATGTGAATGGGCAGACATATGTTTACATTAAGTCTATACTGTATGTGAATGGACAGACAGATATTTCCACTATGTCTATGCTGTATGTGAATGGACGGACAAATGTTTCCATTATGTCTATACTGTATGTGAATGGACAGACAAATGTTTCTATTATGTCTATATTGTATGTGAATGGGCAGACAGATGTTTCCATTATGGCTATACTGTATGTGATTGGACAGACAGATGCATACAATATGTCTATACTGTTTTTGAAATGGACAGACAGGTGTTTCCATTGTGTATACACTGTATGTGAATGGACAGACATATGTTACCATTATGTATATACTGTATGTGAATGGGCAGACAGATGTTTACATTAAGTCTATACTGTATGTGAATGGACAGACAGATGTTTCCATTACGTCTATACTGTTTGTGAATGGCCAGACAGGTGTTTCCATTATGTGTATACTGTATGTGAATGGACAGACAGATGTTACCATTATGTAAATACTGTATGTGAATGGGCAGACAGATGTTTACATTATGTCTATACTGTATGTGAATGGACAGACAGATAAATCCATTATGTCTATACTGTTTGTGAATGGACAGACAGATATTTCCATTATGTCTATGCTGTATGTGAATGGACAGACAAATGTTTCCATTATGTCTATGCTGTATGTGAATGGACAGACAAATGTTTCTATTATGTCTATATTGTATGTGAATGGACCGACAGATGTTTCCATTATGGCTATACTGTATGTGATTGGACAGACAGATGTATACAATATGTCTATACTGTTTTTGAAATGGACAGACAGGTGTTTCCATTGTGTCTACACTGTATGTGAATGGACAGACATATGTTACCATTATGTATATACTGTATGTGAATGGGCAGACAGATGTTTACATTAAGTCTATACTGTATGTAAATGGACAGACATATGTTTCCATTATGTCTATACTGTTTGTGAATGGCCAGACAGGTGTTTCCATTATGCCTATGCTGTATGTGAATGGACAGACAAATGTTTCCATTATGTCTATACTGTATGTGAATGGACAGACAAATGTTTCTATTATGTCTATATTGTATGTGAATGGACAGACAGATGTTTCCATTATGGCTATACTGTATGTGATTGGACTGACAGGTGTATACAATATGTCTATACTGTTTTTGAAATGGACAGACAGGTGTTTCCATTGTGTCTACACTGTATGTGAATGGACATACAGACGTAACCATTATGTATATACTGTATGTGAATGGGCAGACAGATGTTTACATTATGTCTATACTATATGTGAATGGACAGACAGATGTTTCCATTGTGTCTACTGTATGTGAATGGACAGACAGATGTTACCATTATGTCTATACTGTATATGAATGGGCAGACAGATGTTACCATTATGTCTATACTGTATGTGAACGGACAGGTAAATGTTTCTATTATGTCTATACTGTATGTGAATGGACAGACAAATGTTTCCATTATGGCTATACTGTATGTGAATGGACAGACAAATGTTTCCATTATGTCTATACTGTATGTGAATGGACAGACAAATGTTTCTATTATGTCTATATTGTATGTGAATGGACAGACAGATGTTTCCATTATGGCTATACTGTATGTGATTGGACTGACAGGTGCATACAATATGTCTATACTGTTTTTGAAATGGACAGACAGGTGTTTCCATTGTGTCTACACTGTATGTGAATGGACATACAGACGTAACCATTATGTATATACTGTATGTGAATGGGCAGACAGATGTTTACATTATGTCTATACTATATGTGAATGGACAGACAGATGTTTCCATTGTGTCTACTGTATGTGAATGGACAGACAGATGTTACCATTATGTCTATACTGTATATGAATGGGCAGACAGATGTTACCATTATGTCTATACTGTATGTGAACGGACAGGTAAATGTTTCTATTATGTCTATACTGTATGTGAATGGACAGACAAATGTTTCCATTATGGCTATACTGTATGTGAATGGGCAGACATATGTTACCATTATGTCTGTACTGTATGTGAATGGACAGACAAATGTTTCTACTATGTCTATATTGTATGTGAATGGACAGACAGATGTTTCCTTTATGGCTATACTGTATGTGATTGGACAGATAGATGGATACAATATGTCTATACTGTTTTTGAAATGGACAGACAGGTGTTTCCATTGTGTCTACACTGTATGTGAATGGACAGACAGATGTAACCATTGTGTATATACTGTATGTGAATGGGCAGACAGATGTTTACATTATGTCTATACTGTATGTGAATGGACAGATAGATGTTTTCAATACAGTATGTCTATTCTGTATTTGAGTGGACAGACAAATGTTTCCATTATGTTTATACTGTTTGTGAATGGACTGACAGATGTTTCCATTATGTCTATGCTGTATGTGAGTGGACGGACAAATGTTTTCTTTATGTCTATACTGTATGTGAATGGACTGACAGATGTTTTGATTATGTCTATATTGTATGTGAACGGACAGACACATGTATACATTATGTCCACACTGTATGTGAATGGGCAGACAAATGTTTCCATTATGCCCATACTGTTTGTGAATAGTCAGGCAGATGGTTGCACATTGTGTGCATGTGAAGGGACTGACCGATCAAATGATCTGTACTCTGTGCGAATGGACAGACATGACTGTACCGCATGTGAATGGACTGACAAATCACATGGTCTGTGCTGTGTGTGGACGAACAGACAGAGTTTTCCATGAGGTCTGTGCTGTATGTGAGTGGACAGACCGATGTTTGCATGAAGTGTGTGTGCAAATTGACAGACAGAGCTATGTTTTTGTCCATATAAGAAGGTGGTGAGCGAACGCACTGGAAATGTGTGTGTGTGTGTGTGTGTGTGTGTGTGTGTGTGTGTGTGTGTGTGTGTGTGTGTGTGTGTGTGTGTGTGTGTGTGTGTGTGTGTGTGTGTGTGTGTGTGTGTGTGTGTGTGTGTGTGTGTGTATTCTTCTCTGAGATGTCATTCAAAAAGCACGAAGCGCTGCAGGACGGCGATAAGCGTAAAGATCAGATTTGGCGCCTCGCCTTGGCTCATTTTCATAATGAATGAAAGGGCTGGTAAACATTAACGTCACGCCGACCGATAAGCTCCCCTGTTGTTCTTCCTGCTCGCCCAATAACTGGGAATTATCAGCACTTCCCTCCGCATCGCCGCCATCCGACTTCAGTGAAACGTCAGCTTCTTCGCCGCGTTTTTCGGCGGCGACAACCTGGCAATCAACTTGATGAGCCTGATGTCGCCTTCAAATTCTGCCTTGATGATACACGCCTGCCACGCCGCACGTAATCAGCGCTAATATTAAATGTTTCATGTTATTCTCACATCTTTCATGAATAAACACAAGATGCTTTTTCCTCGTCCTTACTCTCACGCAATTGAAGGCACTTTGATATTTTATGTTTATTCAAATCTAACTATTTCTTTACAATCCAAAATGCTGATTTAGGACCCAAACTTTTTCCACTGAGGGCCACAGACTGACAAATCAGATGATGCGGGGACCATTTTTGGCAGTTTTCACCTTCAAAACCAATGGTCAAAAGTTTACATACACTTGTAAAGAACATAATGTCATGGCTGTCTTGAGTTTCCAATAATTTCTACAACTCTTATTTTTTTGTGATAGAGTGATTGGAGCACATACTTGTTGGTCACAAAAAACATTCATGAAGTTTGGTTCTTTTACGAATTTATTATGGGTCTACTGAAAATGTGACCAAATCTGCTGGGTCAAAAGTATACATACAACAATGTTAATATTTGGTTAAATGTCCCTTGGCAAGTTTCACTGCAATAAGGCGCTTTTGGTAGTCATCCACAAGCTTCTGGTTGAATTTTTAACCACTCCTCTTGACAAAATTGGTGCAGTTCAGCTAAATTTGTTGGTTTTCTGACATGGACTTGTTTCTTCAGCATTGTCCACAAAGTCAGGACTTTGGGAAGGCCATTCTAAAACCTTAATTCTAACCTGATTTAGCCATTCCTTTACCACTTCTGACATGTGTTTGGGGTCATTGTCCTGTTGGAACACCCAACTGCGCCCAAGACCCAACCTCCGGGTTGATGATTTTAGGTTGTCCTGAAGAATTTGGAGGTAATTCTCCTTTTTCATTGTCCCATTTACTCTCTGTAAAGCACCAGTTCCATTGGCAGCAAAACAGGCCCAGAGCATAATACTACCACCACCATGCTTGACGGTAAGAATGCTGTTCCTGGAATTAAATGCCTCACCTTAACTCCTCCAAACATATTGCTGGGTATTGTGGCCAAACAGCTCAATTTTTGTTTCATCTGACTACAGAACTATCCTCCATGTGCTGCCCATGTGATCTGTATGTATATATATATATATATATATATATATATATATATATATATATATATATATCCTCAATCTCGTTACCTTGCGTAATGACAATAAAGCTGATTCTGATTCTTCTGATATATATAGGGCAGCACGGTAGAAGAGGGGTTAGTGCGTCTGCCTCACAATACGAAGGTCCTGAGTAGTCGTGAGTTCAATCCCAGCCTTGGGATCTTTCTGTGTGGAGTTTGCATGTTCTCCCCGTGACTGCGTGGGTTCCCTCCGGGTACTCCAGCTTCCTCCCACCTCCAAAGACATGCACCTGGGGGTAGGTTGATTGGCAACACTAAATGGTCCCTAGTGTGTGAATGTGAGTGTGAATGTTGTCTGTCTATGTGTGTTGGCCCTGTGATGAGGTGGCGACTGGTGCAGGGTGTACCCCGCCTTCCGCCCAATTGTAGCTGAGATAGGCTCCAGCGCCCCCCGCGACCCCAAAAGGGAATAAGCGGTAGAAAATGGATGGATATATACATATATATACATATATATATATATATATATACTTAGGTATGTCCGATAATGGCTTTTTGCCGATATCCGATATTCCGATATTGTCCAACTCTTTAATTACCGATACCGATATATACAGTCGTGGAATTAACACATTATTATGCCTAATTTGGACAACTAGGTATGGTGAAGATAAGACCCTTCTTTTTTTTTAATGATAAAACAAAATAAGATAAATAAATTAAAAAACATTTTCTTGAATAAAAAAGAAAGTAAAACAATATAAAAACAGTTACATAGAAACTAGTAATTAATGAAAATGAGTAAAATTTACTGTTTAAGGTTAGTACTATAGTGGACCAGCAGCACGCACAATCATGTGTGCTTACGGACTGTATCCCTTGCAGACTGTATTGATATATATTGATATATAATGTAGGAACCAGAATATTAATAACAGAAAGAAACAACCCTTTTGTGTGAATAAGTGTGAATGAGTGTAAATGGGGGAGGGAGTTTTTTGGGGTTGGTGCACTAATTGTAAGTGTATCTTGTGTATTTAATGTTGATTCAATAAAAATTAAAAAAATAATTAAATAATTAATTCATATACGCCCGGACAGCTGCTTTAGTCCAAAGCCATAAAATGAACAATTCAAGGAGGGATGCAAGAAGAGTGATGCGAGCCAGGGATCAAACTGATGTGCTCACTGCACCCTGCTGTGAACAAGCCCTCTCAGCATCCAGGTCAGACTGCTCTGACATTAAAAGCTCACTTACTTTTAGCTTTCATCCGCACTTTTTATCTCTTTTGCCATTTCATTTACTTGGGGATTCCTATCCTTGTACTCGGTACTGATGGGCATGAATACTAATCTGCTCGCTACAGAACAATAAAAACTGTCATTTGTTTAATGCTGCAGTGTTCAAACCGTCCACATCCACACCAGCGGCAACAGGTGGCGCTCTATCCTCCTGAAATAATTAATAATCTATACAAGTATAACCCATTTATCATTTATTTATTTATTAATAATCAATAAGGCGATCGGAAGCTTCAGGAAATGCTTTTAAAGTCTCAAAGAGTCGAGATTCATACTCGCAAACCAACAGGTGGCTTCATATAAGGTTTCCTCTTGCAAGCTTTTCTTCCTGTCACTCACGCAGCCAGGAGCAAATAACTGTTTCCCTTGTCACTCCAGGAGCCAATAGTGTCTCCTCTTTTCTGATTTTTCTTCCTGTCACTCACGCATGCGGTGACCAGAAGCTAATAACCCCTCTCTTTTGCCAGCTTTTCTTCCCGTCACTCACGCATACCAGTGACTACAAAGAAACGACTTCTCCTGCCGTAAGCTTTTCCTCCTGTCACTCACGCAACCAGGAGCAAATAACTGTTTCCCTTGTCACTCCAGGAGCCAATAGTGTCTCCTCTTTTCTGATTTTTCTTCCTGTCACTCACGCATGCGGTGACCAGAAGCTAATAACCCCTCTCTTTTGCCAGCTTTTCTTCCTGTCACTCACGCATACCAGTGACTACAAAGAAACGACTTTTCCTGCCGTAAGCTTTTCTTCCTGTCACTCACGCAACCAGGAGCAAATAACTGTTTCCCTTGTCACTCCAGGAGCTAATAGTGTCTCCTCTTGTCTGATTTTTCTCCCTGTGACTCACGCATGCATTGACCAGAAGCTAATAACCCCTCTCTTTTGCCAGCTTTTCTTCCCGTAACTCACGCATACCAGTGACTACAAAGAAACGACTTTTCCTGCCGTAAGCTTTTCTTCCTGTCACTCACGCAACCAGGAGCAAATAACTTTTTCCCTTGTCACTCCAGGAGCTAATAGTGTCTCCTCTTGTCTGATTTTTCTCCCTGTCACTCACGCATGCGGTGACCAAAAGCTAATAACCCCTCTCTTTTGCCAGCTTTTCTTCCCGTCACTCACGCATACCAGTGACTACAAAGAAACGACTTTTCCTGCCGTAAGCTTTTCTTCCTGTCACTCACGCAACCAGGAGCAAATAACTTTTTCCCTTGTCACTCCAGGAGCTAATAGTGTCTCCTCTTTTCTGATTTTTCTCCCTGTCACTCACGCATGCGGTGACCAGAAGCTCTCTTTTGCCAGCTTTTCTTCCTGTCACTCACGCATACCAGTGACTACAAAGAAACAACTTCTCTTTCTGTAAGCTTTTTTCCTGTCACTCACGCAACCAGGAGCAAATAACTTTTTCCCTTGTCACTTCAGGAGCTAATAGCAGTGTTGGGACTAACGCGTTACAAAGTAACGCGTTACTGTAACGCCGTTAGTTTCGGCGGTAACTAGTAATCTAACGCGTTATTTTTTATATTCAGTAACTCAGTTACCGTTACTACATGATGCGTTACTGCGTTATTTTACGTTATTTTTTATGTAGTATCGGCTAGAAACTGAGGATCTGATCGTGTTTTATGGCAGCGAAGCAGAGACGTGCTTCTGATTCTTCCTCTGCGCTCTCTGTGTGTGTGTGCGGGTGTGGGGTGCGCAATACAATGTAAACCGTTGGCCAACAAAAAAGTAACCACAGAACACTATACGACTATACGGTATAGTGTTCTGTGGTTACTTTTTGGTTGGCCAAGCGGACGTGACGGCAGGCTGTCCTCACTCAGGTCCGCACGGACCTGGAGGGGCGTGCCTTAAGTCCGGCTGGAAATCGGGAGATGTGTGGTTGGTATCAACACTTCTGTCATCAACAATCAGCATCAACAATTGCATCATCAGAGAAATGGACATTGAAACAGTGTAGGACTGACTTGGTAGGATATGTATAGCAAGTAGTGGACACAGAGAGAGAGATCAGAAAGTATAAGAAAAAATGTCTACATTTGATTATTTACAATCCGAAGAGGTATTATGTGGAAGGGAGGGTGTTAGTTTAAGGTTGTAGTTGCCTGGAGATGTTCTTTTAGTGCGGTTTTGAAGGACGATAGAGATGCCCTTTATTTTACACCTGTTGGGAGTGGATTCCATATTGAAGTGGCATAGAAAGACAATGAGTTAAGACCTTTGTTAGTTTGGAATCTGGGTTTAACGTGGTTAGTGTTAGTGTTAGTGTTATTATGCTGTTTGTTACTTATGTATGTTATGTTGCAGCTATTTAAAATAGTTTTGTCAATTTGTTCTGGCCTGAAATAAATTGGCCCTTTGAAACATATCTTTGTCTTTGTGTGTTGTATGTAGAGCACATTGCTTAGCAGAGTTCAGTGATGCAAATGCATGATCAACAGATTGTATTATTCTCCAGTGCAATAACAGTACTGAAATGAAGGCTAAAAGGGCATTAATGGGAGCTTTAAAAACAAAAAGTAGAAGAAGTAACTTAATAGTTACTTTTCACAGTAACGCATTACTTTTTGGTGTAAGTAACTGAGTTAGTAACTGAGTTACTTTTGAAATAAAGTAACTAGTAACTGTAACTAGTTACTGGTTTTCAGTAACTAACCCAACACTGGCTAATAGTGTCTCCTCTTGTTTGATTTTTCTTCCTGTCACTCACGCATGCGGTGACCAGGAGCTAATAACCACTCTCTTTTGCCAGTTTTTCTTCCCGTAACTCACGCATACCAGTAACTACAAAGAAACGACTTCTCCTGCCGTAAGCTTTTCTTCCTGTCACTCACGCAACCAGGAGCAAATCACTTTTTCCCTTGTCACTTCAGGAGCTAATAGTGTCTCCTCTTGTCTGATTTTTCTCCCTGTCACTCACGCATGCGGTGACCAGAAGCTGATAACCCCTCTCTTTTGCCAGCTTTTCTTCCCGTAACTCACGCATACCAGAGACTACAAAGAAATGACTCCTCCTGCTGTAAGGTTTTCTTCCTGTCACTCACGCAACCAGGAGCAAATAACTGTTTCCCTTGTCACTCCAGGAGCTAATAGTGTCTCCTCTTGTCTGATTTTTCTCCCTGTGACTCACGCATGCATTGACCAGAAGCTAATAACCCCTCTCTTTTGCCAGCTTTTCTTCCCGTAACTCACGCATACCAGAGACTACAAAGAAACGACTCCTCCTGCTGTAAGGTTTTCTTCCTGTCACTCACGCAACCAGGAGCAAATAACTGTTTCCCTTGTCACTCCAGGAGCTAATAGTGTCTCCTCTTGTCTGATTTTTCTCCCTGTGACTCACGCATGCATTGACCAGAAGCTAATAACCCCTCTCTTTTGCCAGCTTTTCTTCCCGTAACTCACGCATACCAGTGACTACAAAAAAAACGTCTTCTCCTTCTGTAAGCTTTTCTTCCTGTCACTCACGCAACCAGGAGCAAATAACTTTTTCCCTTGTCACTTCAGGAGCTATTAGTGTCTCCTCTTGTCTGATTTTTCTCCCTGTCACTCACGCATGCGGTGACCAGAAGCTAATAACCCCTCTCTTTTGCCAACTTTTCTTCCTGTCAGTCACGCATACCAGTGACTAC
The DNA here is from genome assembly GCF_033978685.3 of Nerophis lumbriciformis. Lineage (NCBI taxonomy): Eukaryota > Metazoa > Chordata > Actinopteri > Syngnathiformes > Syngnathidae > Nerophis > Nerophis lumbriciformis. The sequence continues at coordinate 20,512,485 of NC_084584.2, read as the reverse complement.
AAAGAAACGACTTCTCATTCTGTAAGCTTTTCTTCCTGTCACTCACGCAACCAGGAGCAAATCACTTGTTCCCTTGTCACTGCAGGAGCCAATAGTGTCTCCTCTTGTCTGACTTTTCTTCCTGTCACTCACGCATGCAGTGACCAGAAGCTAATAATCTCTCTCTTTTGCCAGCTTTTCTTCCCGTAACTCACGCATACCAGTGACTACAAAAAACAACTTCTCCTGCTGTAAGCTTTTCTTCCTGTCACTCACGCAACCAGGAGCAAATCACTTTTTCCCTTGTCACTTCAGGAGCTAATAGTGTCTCCTCTTGTCTGATTTTTCTCCCTGTCACTCACGCATGCAGTGATCAGAAGCTAACAACCCCTCTCTTTTGCCAGCTTTTCTTCCCGTAACTCACGCATACCAGTGACTAGAAAGAAACAACTACCCCTACCACAAGCTTTTCTTCCTGTCACTCATGCATACCAGTGACAAGGATCAAATAGCTTCTCCATTTGCAAGCCTCTCTTTCTGTCATCCACGCATACCAGTGACAAGGATTAAATAGCTTCCTCTTTAGCAAGCTTTTTTTCTTGTCACTCACGCAAATCAGTGACCAAAAGTAAATAACATATTCCTTTTGCAAGCTTTTCTCTCACACATATTACTGACCAGGAATAGCTTCTCCTCTTGCGAGCTTTTCCTCCTGTCACTCACCATTGACCATGAGCAAACGACTTCTCGCTTTACTTTTTGAGCTTTTCTTTTTGTCACCCACACATACCAGTGACCAGGAGGAACAACTTCTACCTTGCAAGTTTTTCCTCCTGTCACTCATGCATACTACTGACCAAGAGCACTTAACTTTTCCTCTTGCAAGCTTTTCTGCCTGTCACTCACATATACCAGTGACTAGGAGCAAATAGCTTCTCATAGTGTGAGCTTTTCCTCCTATCCCTCACCAGAGACCACGAGGAAACTAACTAACTAACTACCCCTCGCTTTCTTTTTTTTAGCTTTTCTTCTTGTCACTCACACATACAAGTGACCAGGAGGAAACAACATCTGCCACGCTTGCAGTCTGACTGACGAACCGGAGCAGTTAACTTCTCCTCGTGTGAGCTTTTCTTCAAATATCCTTTCCTCTTGCAAGCTTTTCTGCCTGTCACTTACACATACCAGTGACTAGGGGCAAGTAGCTTCTCCTCTTGTGAGCTTTCCTTCCTGTCAATCTCCAGGGACCATGAGCAAATAAACAATCCATCCATCCATCCATTTTCTACCGCTTATTCCCTTCGGGGTCGCGGGGGGCGCTGGAGCCTATCTCAGCTACAATCGGGCGGAAGGCGGGGTACACCCTGGACAAGTCGCCAACTCATCGCAGCAAATAAACAATCCTTTTCTTTTTTTAGCTTGTCCTCTTGTCACTCACACATACCAGAGACCAGGAGGAAACAACTTCTACCTTGCAAAACTTTCTCCGTGTCACACGTGCGTGCATGACGTGGACCATACAACTTCTCTTCTTGTGAGCTTTTCTTCCTGTCACTCACATATGATAATCAACATCAACAATCCTTCGTAAAAATATGCAGAAAGTCAGTTTCCATAAACCGGAAACCAATACAAATCGTTTATGTAAACGAAAGGTGAAAACTTATTTAATATTATTTTGATATACAAACCCCGTTTCCATATGAGTTGGGAAATTGTGTTAGATGTAAATATAAACGGAATACAATGATTTGCAAATCCTTTTCAACCCTTATTCATTTGAATACACTACAAAGACAAGATATTTGATGTTCTAGATAAACTAATTTTTTTTTTGCAAATAATAATTAACTTAGAATTTCAGGGCTGCAACACGTGCCAAAGTAGTTGGTAAAGGCCATGTTCACCACTGTGTTACATGGCCTTTCCTTTTAACAACACTCAGTAAACGTTTGGGAACTGAGGAGACACATTTTTTAAGCTTCTCAGGTGGAATTCTTTCCCATTCTTGCTTGATGTACAGCTTAAGTTGTTCAACAGTCCGGGGGTCTCCGTTGTGGTATTTTAGGCTTCATAATGCGCCACACATTTTCAATGGGAGACAGGTCTGGACTACAGGCAGGCCAGTCTAGTACCCGCACTCTTTTACTATGAAGCCACGTTGATGTAACACGTGGCTTGGCATTGTCTTGCTGAAATAAGCAGGGGCGTCCATGATAACGTTGCTTGGATGGCAACATATGTTGCTCCAAAACCTGTGTACCTTTCAGTTTTAATGGCGCCTTCACAGATGTGTAAGTTACCCATGTCTTGGGCACTAATACACCCCCATACCATCACAGATGCTGGCTTTTCAACTTTGCGCCTATAACAATCAGGATGGTTCTTTTCCTCTTTGGTCCGGAGGACACGACGTCCACAGTTTCCAAAAACAATTTGAAATGTGGACTCGTCAGACCACAGAACACTTTTCCACTTTGCATCAGTCCATCTTAGATGAGCCCAGGCCCAGCGAAGCCGACGGCGTTTCTGGGTGTTGTTGATAAACGGTTTTCGTCTTGCATAGGAGAGTTTTAACTTGCACTTACAGATGTAGCGACCAACTGTAGTTACTGACAGTGGGTTTCTGAAGTGTTCCTGAGCCCATGTGGTGATATCCTTTACACACTGATGTCGCTTGTTGATGCAGTACAGCCTGAGGGATCGAAGGTCACGGGCTTAGCTGCTTACGTGCAGTGATTTCTCCAGATTCTCTGAATCTTTTGATGATATTACGAACCGTAGATGGTGAAATCCCTAAATTCCTTGCAATAGCTGGTTGAGAAAGGTTTTTCTTAAACTGTTCAACAATTTGCTCACGCATTTGTTGACAAAGTGGTGACCCTCGCCCCATTCTTGTTTGTGAAAGACTGAGCATTTCATGGAATCTACTCTTATACCCAATCATGGCACCCACCTGTTCCCAATTTGCCTGTTCACCTGTGGGATGTTCCAAATAAGTGTTTGATGAGCATTCCTCAACTTTATCAGTATTTATTGCCACCTTTCCCAACTTCTTTGTCACGTGTTGCTGGCATCAAATTTTAAAGTTAATGATTATTTGCAAAAAAAAATTGTTTTATCAGTTTGAACATCAAATATGTTGTCTTTGTAGCATATTCAACTGAATATGGGTTGAAAATGATTTGCAAATCATTGTATTCTGTTTATATTTACATCTAGCACAATTTCCCAACTCATATGGAAACGGGGTTTGTAGATATAGATTGTTTATATTGCTTCACACAGTCACGAGAAAAGGTTAGGACATTCGCTTGTTTGTGGGCGCTAACACTTCAAGCTGTTATTTTTCTGCCAAAAAAAAAACACCACCCGGTGGCGCTGTTCATAAAAAAAGTCTTCTGTAAAAAGGCATACAAAAAAACATGGTTTCCAAAAATACCAGCGTTTGTGTGGACATGGTCCAAGTCTTCTGTCTTACAAGGCGGCGCAGGAGCAGCAGTGTTTACTCTCTGCACCAGCGTGATGCACACGCCCGTCTCTGCACCAGCGAGCGTGGACTGCTGCTGTCAGGATTAAGGCCTTGTAATGAAGAGCAAAGGGAGAGGCGTGGGGGCCCGAAGGCTGGCTTAGGGCACCACTGCACTGGATCAATGCGGCACATAAGTGTTGGCGCGCACCACAAACTCCTTTCCCATGGAAACACTGCCAGATATGAGACTTACAGATCAATACCAACCAAGCAAATGTTCATATTTGTGTACTAAACTGCTCAATACCAAGTAGCAGCGTTCACTAATTGCTATACAAAGCGTATACTTGTAACACTGTGTCGTGCAGAGGAAAAGGTTAGAGAAATAAAAAATAAAAAAAAGTGTTCCTCTCGCTGTGAAGTACCCCAAGGCGACAGGCGTCCTGGAATCAGGTGTAACCTCAATAAATATGGAGTGGCGCCGCACAGACCGAGTGTCCACTTTAATTGCACATTCTCCCACGGTAATTGACAGGATAATTAAGACTCCGAGGAGTCGCTGCAACCATCTGTGGCGGCGAGGGGGGGGGATGTCTGACGGGGCAAGACGGAAAGGAACACGCGCTTCGGCGTCATAAGTCCGTCTGAGAGACAAACGTGCACACCAGGGAGCGCACGGGTGTGAGGAAAGGGTTCCCGTCACACACGTATTGTTTGTCCACCTCGGACCGACGCAATCATGTCAGAGCACACACCTGGAAAGGGATGCAAACAAGTCATGAGGCTTGGTCAAAACAGGATAAGAACCTTACAGCGTTAAACAAACCACTCCCTGCAGTAAAATAAATGACCATACTCTATGAACACATACATTAAATCACACCCCTAATAAACACCTGGTACCCTCTGCAGTTGAGTAAATGACCCTACTTAATGAACACATACCTAATTACACCCCTAATAGAAACCTAGTACTCTCTGCAGTTGAGTAAAATGACCCTACTTAATGAACACATGCATTATTACACCCCTAATAGATACCTAGTACTCTCTGCAGTTGAGTAAAGGACCATACTCTATGAACACATATATAGGGACGGCGTGGCGCAGTGGAAGAGCGGCCGTGCGCGACCCGAGGGTCCCTGGTTCAATCCCCACCTAGTACCAACCTCGTCATGTCCGTTGTGTCCTGAGCAAGACACTTCACCCTTGCTCCTGATGGGTGCTGGTTAGCGCCTTGCATGGCAGCTCCCTCCATCAGTGTGTGAATGTGTGTGTGAATGGGTAAATGTGGAAGTAGTGTCAAAGCGCTTTGAGTACCTTGAAGGTAGAAAAGCGCTATACAAGTACAACCCATTTATCATTTATCATTTATCCTTTTATCCCTAATAGATGCCTGGTACTCTCTGTAGTTGAGTAAATGACCATACCCTCTGAACTCATACAGTAATAAACCCCTAAATAGACACCCAGTACTCTCTGTAGTTGAGTAAATGACACTCCTAAAAGAACGCATGCATTTTACACTGCCTGGTACTCTCTGCAGATTAGTAAATGACCCTACGTAATGAAAACATACATTATCAAACTTACTAATGTATGCCTGGTACTCTCTGCAGTTGAGTAAATGACCCTACCTCATGAACACATACATTATTACACCCCTAATAAATGCTCGGTACTCTCTGCAATTGAGTAAATGGACCTACTCTATTTGTAATGGTATGCATGGTACTCTATGCAGTTGAGTAAATGACCATACTCTTATGAACACATATATTATTACATCCCTAGTAGATACCTGGTACTCTCTGCAGTTGAGTAAATGATCATACTCTCTGAACTCATACATCATTATACCCCTAAATAGACACCTAGTACTCTCTGCAGTTGAGTAAATGACACTACTAAATGAACACATGCATTTTTTACACTGCCTGGTACTCTCTGCAGATTAGTAAATGACCTTATGTAATGAACACATTCATTATTAAACTTACTAGTGTATGCCTGGTACTCTCTGCAGTTGAGTAAATGACACTACAAAATGAACACATGCATTTTTTACACTGCCTGGTACTCTCTGCAGTTGAGTAAAGGACCCTACGTAATGAACACATACATTATTAAGCTTACTAATGTATAACTGGTACTCTCTGCAGTTGAGTAAATGACCATACCCTCTGAACTCATACATTAGTACACCCCTAAATAGACACCTAGTACTCTCTGCAGTTGAGTAAATGACCATACCCTCTGAACTCATACATTATTACACCCCTAAATAGACACCTAGTACTCTCTGCAGTTGAGTAAATGACACTACAAAATGAACACATGCATTTTTTTACACTGCCTGGTACTCTCTGCAGATTAGGAAATGACCCTAGGTAATGAACACATACATTATTAAACTTACTAATGTATGCCTGGTACTCTCTGCAGTTGAGTAAATGACCCTGCCTTATGAACACATACATTATTACACCCCTAATAAATGCTTGGTGCTCTCTGCAATTGAGTAAATGGACCTACTCTATTTGTAATGGTATGCATGGTACTCTCTGCAGTTGAGTAAATGACCATACTCTATAAACACATATATTTTATTACATCCCTAGTAGATGTCTGGTACTCTCTGCAGTTGAGTAAATGATCATACTCTCTGAACTCATACATTATTACACCCCTAAATAGACACCCAGTACTCTCTGCAGTTGAGTAAATGACACTACAAAATGAACACATGCATTTTTTACACTGCCTGGTACTCTCTGCAGATTAGTAAATGACCCTACGTAATGAACACATACATTATTAAACTTACTAATGTATGCCTGGTACTCTCTGCAGTTGAGTAAATGGCACTACCTTATAAACACATACATTGGACCCCAAAATAAATGCTTGGTACTCTCTTTATGTAAATGAACCTACTCTATGGAGACATATTTTGATACACTGCATGGTACTCTCTGTTGTTGAGTAAATGACTCTACTCTATGAAAACATACATCATTACGTCTCTAATAGAGGCCTAGTACATTCTGCAGTAGAGTAAATGACCATACTCTATGAACACATATTAAATTAAGTCCCCAATAGATGCCTAGTACTCCCTGCAGTTGAGTAAAGGACACTACTCTATGAACACATATATCATTACACCCCTAAATAGACACCCAGTACTCTCTGCAGTTGAGTACATGACACTACTAAATGAACACATGCATTTTTTACACTGCCTGGTACTCTCTGCAGATTAGTAAATGACCCTACGTAATGAACACATACATTATTAAACTTACTAATGTATGCCTGGTACTCTCTGCAGTTGAGTAGATGACCCTACCTTATGAACACATACATTATTACACCCCTAATAAATGCTTGGTACTCTCTGCAATTGAGTAAATGGACCTACTCTATTTGTAATGGTATGCATGGTACTCTCTGCAGTTGAGTACATGACCATACTCTATGAACACATATATTATTACATCCCTAATAGATGCCTGGCACTCTATGCAGTTGAGTAAATGACCATACCCTCTGAACTCATACATTATTACACCCCTAAATAGACACCTAGTACTCTCTGCAGTTGAGTAAATGACACTAAAAAATGACCACATGCATTTTTTTGCACTGCCTGGTACTCTCTGCAGATTAGTAAATGACCCTACGTAATGAACACATACATTATTAAACTTACTAATGTATGCCTGGTACTCTCTGCATATTAGTAAATGACCCTACGTAATGAACACATACATTATTAAACTTACTAATGTATGCCTGGTACTCTCTGCAGTTGAGTAGATGACCCTACCTTATGAACACATACATTATTACACCCCTAATAAATGCTTGGTACTCTCTGCAATTGAGTAAATGGACCTACTCTATTTGTAATGGTATGCATGGTACTCTCTGCAGTTGAGTAAATGACCATACTCTATGAACACATATATTTTATTACATCCCTAATAGATGCCTGGTACTCTCTGCATTTGAGTAAATGATCACACTCTCTGAACTCATACATCATTACACCCCTAAATAGACACCCTGTACTCTCTGCAGTTGAGTAAATGACACTACAAAATGAACACATGCATTTTTACACTGCCTGGTACTCTCTGCAGATTAGTAAATGACCCTACGTAATGAACACATACATTATCAAACTTACTAATTTATGCCTGGTACTCTCTGCAGTTGAGTAAATGACCCTACCTCATGAACACATACATTATTACACCCCTAATAAATGCTTGGTACTCTCTGCAGTTGAGTAAATGAACCTACTCTATTTGTAATGGTATGCATGGTACTCTCTGCAGTTGAGTAAATGACCATACTCTATGAACACATATATTATTGCATCCCTAATAGATGCCTGGTACTCTCTGCAGTTGAGTAAATGACCCTACCTTATGAACACATACATTATTACACCCCTAATAAATGTTTGGTACTCTCTGCAATTGAGTAAATGAACCTACTCAATTTGCAATGGTATGCCTGGTACTCTCTGCAGTTGAGTAAATGACCATACTCTATGAACACATACATTAATGCACCCCTAAATAGACACCTAGTACTCTCTGCAGTTGAGTAAATGACACTACTAAATGAACACATGCATTTTTTCCACTGCCTGGTACTCTCTGCAGATTAGTAAATGACCCTACGTAATGAATACATACATTATTAAACTGACTAATGTATGCCTGGTACTCTCTGCAAGTGAGTAAATGACCCTACCTCATGAACACATACATTATTACACCCCTAATAAATGCTTGGTACTCTCTGCAGTTGAGTAAAAAGACCTACTCTATTTGTAATGGTATGCCTGGTATTCTTTGCAGTTGAGTAAATGACCATACTCTATAAACACACATATTTTATTACATCCCTAGTAGATGCCTGGTTCTCTCTGCAGTTGAGTAAATGATCATACTCTCTGAACTCATACATTATTACACCCCTAAATAGACACCTAGTACTTTTTGCAGTTGAGTAAATGACACTACAAAATGAACACATGCATTTTTTACACTGCCTGGTACTCTCTGCAGATTAGTAAATGACCCTACCTCATGAACACATACATTATTACACCCCTAATAAATGCTTGGTATTCTCTGCAGTTGAGTAAATGACCATACTCTATGAACACATATTTTATTACATCCCTAATAGATGTCTGGTACTCTCTGCAGTTGAGTAAATGATCATACTCTCTGAACTCATACATTATTGTACCCCTAAATAGACACCTAGTACTCTCTGCAGTTGAGTAAATGACACTACAAAATGAACACATGCATTTTTTACACTGCCTGGTACTCTCTGCAGATTAGTAAATGACCCTACGTAATGAACACATACATTATTAAACTTACTAATGTATGCCTGGTACTCTCTGCAGTTGAGTAAATGACCCTACCTCATGATTATATACATTATTATACCCCTAATAAATGCTTGGTGCTCTCTGCAATTGAGTAAATGGACCTACTCTATTTGTAATGGTATACATGGTACTCTCTGCAGTTGAGTAAATGACCATACTCTATAAACACATATATTATTACATCCCTAATAGAAGCCTGGTACTCTCTGCAGTTGAGTAAATGATCATACTCTCTGAACTCATACATTATTACACCCCTAAATAGACACCCAGTACTCTCTGCAGTTGAGTAAATGACACTACAAAATGAACACATGCATTTTTTCACACTGCCTGGTACTCTCTGCAGATTAGTAAATGACCCTACGTAATGAACACATACATTATTAAACTGACTAATGTATGCCTGGTACTCTCTGCAGTTGAGTAAATGACCCTACCTTATGAACACATACATTATTGCACCCCTAATAAATGCTTGGCACTCTCTGCAATTGAGTAAATGGACCTACTCTATTTGTAATGGTATGCATGGTACTCTCTGCAGTTGAGTAAATGACCATACTCTATGAACACATATATTTTATTACATCTCTAATAGATGCCTGGTACTCTCTGCCGTTGAGTAAATGACCCTACCTTATGAACACATACATTATTACACCCCTAATAAATGCTTGGTACTCTCTGCAGTTGAGTAAATGACCCTACCTTATGAACACATACATTATTACACCCCTAATAAATGCTTGGTACTCTCTGCAATTGAGTAAATGGACCTACTCTATTTTTTAATGGTATGCATGGTACTCTCTGCAGTTGAGTAAATGACCATACTCTATGAACACATATATTATTGAATCCCTAATAGATGCCTGGTACTCTCTGCAAGTGAGTAAATGACCATACCCTCTGAACTCATACATTATTACACCCCTAAATAGACACCCAGTACCCTCTGCAGTTGAGTAAACGATACTACAAAATGAACACATGCATTTTTTTACACTGCCTGGTACTCTCTGCAGATTAGTAAATGACCGTACGTAATGAACACATACATTATTAAACTTACTAATGTATGCTTGGTACTCTCTGCAGTTGAGTAAATGACACTACCTTATAAACACATACATTGGACCCCAAAATAAATGCTTGGTACTCTCTTTATGTAAATAAACCTACTCTATGAAGACATATTTTGATACACTGCATGGTACTCTCTGCTGTTGAGTAAATGACTCTACTCTATGAAAACATACATCATTACGTCTCTAATAGAGGCCTAGTACATTCTGCAGTTGAGTAAATGACCATACTCTATGAACACATATTTAATTACGTCCCCAATAGATGCCTAGTACTCCCTGCAGTTGAGTAAAGGACACTACTCTATGAACACATATATCATTACACCCCTAAATAGACACCCAGTACTCTCTGCAGTTGAGTAAATGACACTAAAAAATGAACACATGCATTTTTTACACTGCCTGGTACTCTCTGCAGATTAGTAAATGACCCTACGTAATGAACACATACATTATTAAACTTACTAATGTATGCCTGGTACTCTCTGCAATTGAGTAAATGACCCTACCTCATGAACACATACATTATTACACCCCTAATAAATGCTTGGTACTCTCTGCAATTGAGTAAATGGACCTACTCTATTGGTAATGGTATGCATGGTACTCTCTGCAGTTGTGTAAATGACATTACTCTATGAACACATATATTTTATTACATCCCTAATAGATGCCTGGTACTCTCTGCAGTTGAGTAAATGACCATACTCTATGAACACATATATTTTATTACATCCCTAATAGATGCCTGGTACTCTCTGCAGTTGAGTAAATGACCATACCCTCTGTACTCATACATTATTGCACCCCTAAATAGACACCTAGTACTCTCTGCAGTTGAGTAAATGACACTACAAAATGAACACATGCATTTTTTACACTGCCTGGTACTCTCTGCAGATTAGTAAATGACCCTACGTAATAAACACATACATTATTAAACTTACTAATGTATGCCTGGTACTCTCTGCAATTGAGTAAATGACCCTACCTCATGAACACATACATTATTACACCCCTAATAAATGCTTGGTACTCTCTGCAATTGAGTAAATGGACCTACTCTATTTGTAATGGTATGCATGGTACTCTCTGCAGTTGTGTAAATGACATTACTCTATGAACACATATATTTTATTACATCCCTAATAGATGCCTGGTACTCTCTGCAGTTGAGTAAATGACCATACTCTATGAACACATATATTTTATTACATCCCTAATAGATGCCTGGTACTCTCTGCAGTTGAGTAAATGACCATACCCTCTGAACTCATACATTATTGCACCCCTAAATAGACACCTAGTACTCTCTGCAGTTGAGTAAGTGACACTACTAAATGAACACATGCATTTTTTACATTGCCTGGTACTCTCTGCAGATTAGTAAATGACCCTACGTAATGAACACATACATTATTAAACTGACTAATGTATGCCTGGTACTCTCTGCAGTTGAGTAAATGACTCTACCTCATGAACACATACATTGGACCCCTAATAAATGCTTTGTGCTCTCTGCAGTTGAGTAAATGACCATACTCTATGAACATATATATTATTACATCCCTAATAGACGCCTAGTTCTCTCTGCAGTTGAGTAAAAAGGCCCTACCTAATGAACACATACATACTGTGGTTCTGTAGACTCCTTTCCTACAGTATAATAACACAGGGGTATGATTCCATCTCCTGTTTGTAGACCAGGAGATGTCAACCTGAAATCAAAGCTGCACAATAGCCAGGTGAGAGGGGGCGGCGCCGTAAAAGAACGCTTGAGGAGCGAGTCAACACAACATCAAGGTGGTCCCTGCAGGGGAGCCCGGTCCACCGAGTCCCGTGGGGAGGGCCCGCATTCATTACTGTCAGCGCCGATGTGGGGGCCGCCCCCGCTCACACTGCTGGAAGTGTAGCGCTCAGCACGAGGGGCAACATGAGCGTTTTGCGAGAAGTGTCAAGTAAATGATGAGGTTGGGAGAGGAAGAAGGTAGGAACTTGTTGAATATTTGACGAGCTCTCCTTTAGTTGTCCCAAAACTGTGATGATGAGGATGATGACTATAAAAGAATATGAGCCTCACCGTGCAAACAACACCTGTTCTTCAACTTTAATCTGGAATTTGGGGAACATTTTAACTGCAGTAGCTCCTTTGACTCAATCAAATGCACTAATGACACCTTTTGTGTTGCACTATAGTAGTAGGAGAAGACCAGTGTAACAATAAACTAACCACTGTCGAAAAGCCATCAAAGAAATAAAACACTATATTAAAAAAATGAGGAATGATATAATATGAACGTGAAAGTAGTGATCCAACTGTCTTATGAGTGTAAAAAGAAGTTAACCACTGTTGATGAAGAAGTCAAAACAATTAAACACTCAATTTTTCACATCAATAACAAACGATGCGGGTATAATATAATGGCGAGCCGCACCATGTCCTATTTTCTAACATTAATAATTCTCTTATAAGTGTAAAAAGAAGTTAATTAGCTGTTCATGCAAATGCAAAGAAGTTAACCACTGGTGATGAATGCGTAAAAACCATACAATACATAAATAAATGATGCAAGTGTGATATAATAGCAGGCCGTACCATATTTACATTTTTGAAATTCTTAATTGTCTCATAAGTGTAAAAATAATTTAACTAAAGGTAATAAAGACGTAAACTCAATAAAAGACTTGATTTTTAGTAAATAATCTAAGTGTAATATGCTGGCAGACTGCACCATGTCCTAATTTTTACCATTCCTAATTGTCTTAAAAGTGTAAAAATAAGTTAAACACATGCTACAAATACGTGAAAACATAGAAATACTGGATGCTTTACAATAATACAAATCATGCAAGTGTAATATGATGGCGAGCCGCACCATGTCTCAATTTTTAACATTCTTAATTGTCTTATAAGTGTAAAAATAAGTTAACCAATGGTAATAAAGACGTAAACTCAATAAAAGACTTGATTTCCAGCAAATGATCTAAGTGTAATATGTTGGCAGACTGCACCATGTCCTAATTTTTACCATTCCTAATTGTCTTAAAAGTGTAAAAATAAGTTAACCACGTGCTACAAAGATGTGAAAACATAGAAATACTAGATACTTTACAACAATACAAATCATGCAAGTGTAATATGATGGCAAGCCGCAACATTTATCAATGTTTAACATTCTTAATTGTCTTATAAGTGTAAAAATAAGTTAACCACTGGTGATAAAGACGTAAACTCAATAAAAGACTTGATGGTTTAGCAAATGATCTAAGTGTAATATGATGGCAAACTGCACCATGTCCTAATTTTTTCCATTCTTAATTGTCTTATAAGTGTAAAAATAAGTTAACCACTGGTAATAAAGATGTTAAAACAATAAAATACTAGATGCTTTACAACAATACAAATCATGCAAGTGTAATATGATGGCGAGCCGCACCATATCTCAATTTTTAACATTCTTAATTGTCTTGCCAGTAAAAAGGAGCTCAACCATAAACCAATAAAACACTTGATTCTGTACACTAATAACAAAAGATGTGAGTGTAATAGGATTGCGAGTCACGTTCTTAATGGTCCTAGAAGTGTAGAAATAGCTAACCAGTGTTGATAAAGGCGTAAAAGCCATAAAACACTTAATTAGTAACATGAATTAGCAGCAAAAGGGCGTAACGTGACGGTGAGCTGCTGCATATGTGAACTTTTAACATCAATTGTCTTAGAAGTATAAACTAAAGACTTGTTGATGAAGACTCCAAGGCTTGAAATTGTACATTAACATCATGGCCGACATGAAATCCATTATATAAATGAGCTAAAGCAAATGTGTCGAAGGGGTTTTCACTGAGGGCCACATCGCAGTTATGTTTGGCCCCAGAGGGCCGCTTTTAACAGTGAATATTATTACACGTTGGGTAGACTATGTCTCCCGGCTGGCCTGGGAACGCTTCGGGATCCCCTGAGAAGAGCTGGATGAAGTGGCTGGGTAGAGGAAAGTCTGGGCTTCCCTGCTTAGGCTGCTGCCCCCGCGACCCAACCTCGGATAAGCGGAAGAAGATGGATGGATGGATGGACACAATTTTTTTATGCAATTTATTGGTAGTTTTTTTTTAAACTATAATGTTAAAAAATATATAGTAAGTTGCAATAATTTCACCTCTACATTTAGTGTATATTACTGTAAATGGAAAAACAAAAAAACAAAAAAATTTAAATTTAAAATTTAAAAAGTAAATGGAAATACAGTACTGATGTTTTTATTGTTAAAAAAAAAGGCAGCTCAGTTGCCAGAATTTTACTGCAAAATGTACTTCTTTTTTTTACTGTAAATAAAAAAATGCAATTTTACATTAAAATTTTGGCACCTGAGTTGCCAGCTTTTTTTTTTTTTTTTTCAACAAGTGTAGATTTTTCGGTGTATTACTGTAAATGCCAAAATGGCACCACAGTTTATTACAGTAAAAAAAAAAAGTACTGTTTTTTTCATTTAGAGAAAAATGCTGTAAAAATCACCGTAAATTTCACAATTTGACCATGAAATCTATTGCACAATTTGATGGATTACTTGCTTTAAAATAATTATTTTTTGCGTTTATTTCTATGTAAAAAAAAAAAAAATCCAAGATCTTCAGCTCTCACTGGATCGGTTCGCAGCCGAGTGTGAAGCGACTGGGATGGGAATCAGCACCTCCAAGTCCGAGTCCATGGTTCTCTCCCGGAAAAGGGTGGAGTGCCATCTCCGGGTTGGGGAGGAGATCTTGCCCCAAGTGGAGGAGTTCAAGTACCTCGGAGTCTTGTTCACGAGTGGGGGAAGAGTTGATCGTGAGATCGACAGGCGGATCGGTGCAGCGTCTTCAGTAATGCGGACGCTGTATCGATCCGTTGTGGTGAAGAAGGAGCTGAGCCGGAAGGCAAAGCTCTCGATTTACCGGTCGATCTACGTTCCCATCCTCACCTATGGTCAAGAGCTTTGGGTCATGACCGAAAGGACAAGATCACGGGTACAAGCGGCCGAAATGAGTTTCCTCCGCCGAGTGGCGGGGCTCTCCCTTAGAGATAGGGTGAGAAGCTCTGTCATTCGGGGGGAGCTCAAAGTAAAGCCGCTGCTCCTCCACATCGAGAGGAGCCAGATGAGGTGGTTCGGGCATCTGGTCAGGATGCCACCCGAACGCCTCCCTAGGAAGGTATTTCGGGCACGTCCGACCGGTAGGAGGCCACGGGGAAGACCCAGGACACGCTGGGAAGACTATCTCTCCCGGCTGGCCTGGGAACGCCTCGGGATCCCCCGGGAGGAGCTGGACGAAGTGGCTGGGGAGAGGGAAGTCTGGGCTTCCCTGCTTAGGCTGCTGCCCCCGCGACCCGACCTCGGATAAGCGGAAGAAGATGGATGGATGGATGGATGGAAAAAAAAAAAATTTAAAAATTTAATGTTTGATAAAATATTTTTGCATAATTAGACAATATTTAAGTTAACATAATTTGCGATTACATGCAGTACATTTATTTGTTTTCTCCCAAAATAGAAAGAAAGAATATATTTAGTAAGAAAAGTTACAGTACTTTATTGATACATATTATTTCCAGGCTTTCGAGGGCCACATCCGGCCCCCGGGGCCTTGAGTTTGACACAGTGAGTTAGTGCATGAATGCCAGTGAAACATATACTGTACATACATATTTTTTAAATATATCCGTACATATTTCTCCTCCCTGCCTGTGCCTGCTTAGATTTGGCCCACTTTTCCAGCTAAAAGCCTCCTGGGACAGAAGAGGCTGGAAGTCCTGAGAGGAAATCGTAAATCTCAAAGATGCATGAAGACTGAAATAAAGGAGGGATAAAGAAAATTTAAAAAATGGGGGAAAAAAATGCATAGAGGCAATCTCCAGTATAGTAGAAGATGGTTGGAGTGCTCGAGCGGGTGTGAAACTACTTGAACACACCAAGTGTACATTTTTGCTTTAAAGGAGGAAGATGTACAACGCTAGATGCTGGGTGTCACTCCAAATTTGATTATGAAGCAGACTGGAACGAGGCTGGGAGGCAATGAGGGCGAAATAAAATTTGAAAAGTGTTGGAATGGAGGGGGAGGATATGATTGAATGAGTTGAGAAAATGAACGGAAACAGACGCAGCGACGAGGGCGGCGAGGAGGAAGACGAAGGTGGATGCCTCGCTGACTTCTTTGGCTTAAAGGGGTTTTTTTTTCTCAACATTTACATGCAGTAAAGATATGTGTGTCAGTCCTGGAATATACTAGAAATATGAACAAAAAGAAAAAAATTATATATTAACTATATAATATATATATATATATATATATATATATATATATATATATATATAATATTATATAATAATATGAACAATTACATATATATATTAAATAACATATAGAAATACTATAAATACAATTCTAAAATTAAGTCACATATAATAAAAAAATAATTTTAATTGTGGGATAGAATCGTTCTCCAATAAACATAGATCTATATGGCCTGGGACCACAGCTGTAATACACATTATACTCCGAATATTAAAACAAATTAAATAGGTATCAAAATACAGTATATTGAAATGTAAAATAAATTGAAAGATGAATAAAATACAGCATATTATAAATAAATATGCTAGCATAAAATGTTAGCATGCTAACATGTTAACACATATATATATATATATATATATACATACATACATACATATATATGTACAAACCCTGTTTCCATATGAGTTGGGAAATTGTGTTAGATGTAAATATAAACGGAATACAATGATTTGCAAATCATTTTCAACCCATATTCAGTTGAATATGCTACAAAGACAACATATTTGATGTTCAAACTGATAAACATTTTTTTTTTTTGCAAATAATCATTAACTTTAGAATTTGATGCCAGCAACACGTGACAAAGAAGTTGGGAAAGGTGGCAATAAATACTGATAAAGTTGAGGAATGCTCATCAAACACTTATTTGGAACATCCCACAGGTGTGCAGGCTAATTGGGAACAGGTGGGTGCCATGATTGGGTATAAAAGTAGATTCCATGAAATGCTCAGTCATTCACAAACAAGGATGGGGCGAGGGTCACCACTTTGTCAACAAATGCGTGAGCAAATTGTTGAACAGTTTATAAAAAACCTTTCTCAACCAGCTATTGCAAGGAATTTAGGGATTTCACCATCTACGGTCCGTAATATCATCAAAGGGTTCAGAGAATCTGGAGAAATCACTGCACATAAGCAGCTAAGGGCGTGACCTTCGATCCCTCAGGCTGTACTGCATCAACAAGCGACATCAGTGTGTAAAGGATATCACCACATGGGCTCAGGAACACTTCAGAAACCCGCTGTCAGTAACTACAGTTGGTCGCTACATCTGTAAGTGCAAGTTAAAACTCTCCTATGCAAGGCGAAAACCGTTTATCAACAACACCCAGAAACGCCGTCGGCTTCGCTGGGCCTGAGCTCATCTAAGATGGACGAGTCCACATTTCAAATTGTTTTTGGAAACTGTGGACGTTGTGTCCTCCGGACCAAAGAGGGAAAAGAACCATCCAGATTGTTATAGGCGCAAAGTTGAAAAGCCAGCATCTGTGATGGTATGGGGGTGTATTAGTGCCCAAGACATGGGTAACTTACACATCTGTGAAGGCGCCAGTAATGCTGAAAGGTACATTCAGGTTTTGGAGCAACATATGTTGCCATCCAAGCAACGTTACCATGGACGCCCCTGCTTATTTCAGCAAGACAATGCCAAGCCAGGTGTTACATCAACGTGGCTTCATAGTAAAAGAGTGCGGGTACTAGACTGGCCTGCTTGTAGTCCAGACCTGTCTCCCATTGAAAATGTGTGGCGCATTATGAAGTCTAAAATACCACAATGGAGACCCCTGGACTGTTGAACAACTTAAGCTGTACATCAAGCAAGAATGGGAAAGAATTCCACCTGAGAAGCTTAAAAAATGTGTCTCTTCAGTTCCCAAACGTTTACTGAGTGTTGTTAAAAGGAAAGGCCATGTAACACAGTCGTGAACATGCCCTTTCCCAACTACTTTGGCATGTGTTGCAGCCATGAAATTCTAAGTTAATTATTATTTGCAAAAAAAAAATAAAGTTTATGAGTTTGAACATCAAATATCTTGTCTTTGTAGTGCATTCAATTGAATATGGGTTGAAAAGGATTTGCAAATCATTGTATTCCGTTTATATTTACATCTAACACAATTTCCCAACTCATATGGACACATGGTTTGTATATAAATATAAATACATATGTATATATATATATATATATATAAATATATATACATATATATCTGTGGTGGGCTCTTCTATTTCTGGGGCTGAGGTTGCTGAGGTAGTTAAAAAGCTCCTCGGTGGCAAGGCCCCGGGGGTGAATGAGATCCGCCCGGAGTTCCTTAAGGCTCTGGATGCTGTGGGGCTGTCTTGGTTAACAAGACTCTGCAGCATCGCGTGGACATCGGGGGCGGTACCTCTGGATTGGCAGACCGGGGTGGTGGTTCCTCTCTTTAAGAAGGGGAACCGGAGGGTGTGTTCTAACTATCGTGGGATCACACTCCTCAGCCTTCCCGGTAAGGTCTAATCAGGTGTACTGGAGAGGAGGCTACGCCGGATAGTCGAACCTTGGATTCAGGAGGAACATTGTGGTTTTCGTCCTGGTCGTGGAACTGTGGACCAGCTCTATACTCTCGGCAGGGTCCTTGAGGGTGCATGGGAGTTTGCCCAACCAGTCTACATGTGTTTTGTGGACTTGGAGAAGGCATTCGACCGTGTCCCTCGGGAAGTCCTGTGGGGAGTGCTCAGAGAGTATGGGGTATCGGACTGTCTGATTTTGGCGGTCCGCTCCCTGTATGATCAGTGTCAGAGCTTGGTCCGCATTGCCGGCAGTAAGTCGGACACGTTTCCAGTGAGGGTTGGACTCCGCCAAGGCTGCCCTTTGTCACCGATTCTGTTCATAACTTTTATGGACAGAATTTCTAGGCGCAGTCAAGGCGTTGAGGGGATCTGGTTTGGTGGCTGCAGGATTAGGTCTCTGCTTTTTGCAGATGATGTGGTCCTGATGGCTTCATCTGGCCAGGATCTTCAGCTCTCGCTGGATCGGTTCGCAGCCGAGTGTGAAGCGACTGGGATGAGAATCAGCACCTCCAAGTCCGAGTCCATGGTTCTCGCCCGGAAAAGGGTGGAATGCCATCTTCGGGTTGGGGAGGAGACCCTGTCCCAAGTGGAGGAGTTCAAGTACCTCGGAGTCTTGTTCACGAGTGAGGGAAGAGTGGATCGTGAGATCGACAGGCGGATCGGTGCGGCATCTTCAGTAATGCGGACGCTGTATCGATCCGTTGTGGTGAAGAAGGAGCTGAGCCGGAAGGCAAAGCTCTCAATTTACCGGTCGATCTACGTTCCCATCCTCACCTATGGTCATGAGCTTTGGGTTATGACCGAAAGGACAAGATCACGGGTACAAGCGGCCGAAATGAGTTTCCTCCGCCGGGTGGCAGGGCTCTCCCTTAGAGATAGGGTGAGAAGCTCTGTCATCCGGGGGGAGCTCAAAGTAAAGCCGCTGCTCCTCCACATCGAGAGGAGCCAGATGAGGTGGTTCGGGCATCTGGTCAGGATGCCACCCGATCGCCTACCTCGGGAGGTGTTTAGGGCATGTCCGACCGGTAGGAGGCCACGGGGAAGACCCAGGACACGTTGGGAAGACTATGTCTACCGGCTGGCCTGGGAACGCCTCGGGATCCCCCGGGAGGAGCTGGACGAAGTGGCTGGGGAGAGGGAAGTCTGGGCTTCCCTGCTTAGGCTACTGCCCCCGCGACCCGACCTCGGATAAGCGGAAGAAGATGGATGGATGGATGGATATATAAATATATATATATATATATATATATATATATATATATATATATATACATATGTACATACATACGTTAGGTCAGGAAAAAACACAGAGGCTATTTCATCCCTACAAGCCCTGCTCTTCGGGGGGATTTTTTATTTTTTTTTTGTATTTTAAAAATCCCTTGAAGAGCAGGGAAACCGGCGAAACAGGCTTGTAGGGATGACATAGCCTCTGTGTTTTTTCCTGACCTAACATATATTCCGCTCTACCCCGGTATGGAGGAAATATCTATTCCCACACGGGCCGGATTGGTAAAATCATGTAATGATAATTTAAAAACAAAGACAACTTCAAAATTGCTTTCTTTGTCTTACTTCGGCCAAAATAGAACAAGCACATTCCCGAAAATGTACATATTACAAACAATCTGCTCGACAAAACACTTCAAGTTAGTTGAAAATGTTAAAGAACATTTTGAACCATGAACACATTGAAGTTAGACATTTGTCAGTGTATTTACTAAGCCAACAAACTTTAAGCACTTCCTGTTTAGCATTGTCATGTTGTCAGTTCAGGGCAGCACGGTGGAAGAGGGGTTAGTGCATCTGCCTCACAATACGAAGGTCCTGAGTAGTCTTGGGTTCAATCCCGGGCTCGGGATCTTTCTGTGTGGAGTTTGCATGTTCTACCCGTGACTGCGTGGGTTCCCTCCGGGTACTCCGGCTTCCTCCCACTTCCAAAGACATGCACCTGGGGATAAGTTGATTGGCAACACTAAATGGTCCTTAGTGTGTGAATGTGAGTGTGAATGTTGTCTGTCTATCTGTGTTGGTCCTGTGATGAGGTGGCGACTTGTCCAGGGTGTACACCGCCTTCCGCCCGATTGTAGCTGAGATAGGCTCCAGCACCCCCCGCGACCCCGAAGGGAATAAGTGGTAGAAAATGGATGGATGGATGTTGTCAGTTCATTAAACACGCGTATGGAATATTAACCAAGTGTTTTCTCAAACCGCCGCATTGGTGACATCCGCAACTGCCACAACACGTTCATTTATCATCATTCAAATATTACAATTATAATATAAACAAAACAATCATCAAAATGACACCATAGCCGAAATCAAGGTAACATAACTACAAACTTAACTAACGTGAACTTGGTAGATTTAAGCATAAAATAAAGTAAAACAAACAAATGGACAAAATAGGTACCAATAATTTGAAATCGGTACTGGTACCAAAATGTATATCGATACTTCTCAAAACTTTTCAAAATAAAGGCAACTACAAAAAATTTCAATATTTGCTGTATTTTAACAGAAAATCTTACAATACATTAAACATATGTTTTCTATCAAATAAATAATTTAAAATAAATTAAAAAATAAATAACAATTTTAGAAGGTTAAAATAGAAATTAAAAGGCATTAAATTGGGCTTTTCTTGTTGCACTCAAAGAACAATTTACACTTTTCCATATTACATATAGTCTGCCACAAAGATTAGCTTAGAATACAATAAAAAGCTTCACTGACATTATTAAATTATTATTTAATATTAAATTATTCATGATTTATGGTTGCCCCCCCCCCCCCTGGTCTGTGCTTTAAGAAAATGTAATTTATTAGTAAGTACTAAAAAACAAACAATACACATACTGTATATATATATATATATATATATATATTACACACACACACACACAGTGTGTGTGTGTGTGTGTGTGTGTCAAGCTTTTTGCGTTCAAATTACACTAGCAATATGAACTAAAGTAAAAACATTTAAATATATATTTAAATACAGTGAAGTAAATCAAAAGGCAAATAAAATCTAATGAACATAATATGTTGTTCAGAGATAAATTTTGTCCAAAAACACGTCACAATTTTGCAATTAAAATATACTACAAATATGGATCAAAAAATATTAAATAAATGCAAAACTATAAAACATTTTAAAAACATAAAATACATGTATAAAATGTCCAAATATTAAAGAATAAACCCGTTAAACATAGAAGTAGTATAAATGTGGAAAAAAAAGATCAAGTACTATCAAATCAAATATATAATTAGTAATGTAATAAAATGAAAAAAATCAACTATACAAATACATTTATTTTTTAATTAGAACAAGATATTGAAACATGAACAAAATAAAATGAAATAAATCCCAAAAATACACTAAAATCAAAAAGTAAATATACAGTATACAGTATGTGTATCTATTAATAAAGTATAGTACTAAATAGATTTTCAAGTTTTTAGAAGTATACTTAGACTTTTTAGAGGGTAAGAAGAGCAAGTATATATTTTCTTTCTGTTTGCCAGGGTTCAAAGGTCAGCTGTCCAAGTGTCAGGTGGGGCTCCATCACGCCGTCGTGGTGTGAAATCCAAGCTGGACACACAAGTGTGATGGAGGCAAAGGTCCATAAAGCCAGCAACAACATTGCAAAGGTGAAGAAGAGGAACCAGATGGGAGGACGTCTTCCGGAACGTTCCTTCATGTCTTCTCTCGCTCCCTTGCTTCCCCTTTGCTTGTCGCTGACCCATTCCTCCTCCTTCGCTTTCTTTCTTTTTCTGATTTTAGACTCTCACTTTCTGGCTCGCTCCGATGCTCTGCTGCTTTGCTGGGGCGTTGTCGTCTTGTCTGGTCTGAGGCCTCGTGATGGAGAGAGGGCTCATGTGAAATGTAGCAATGGAACCTCTCGGAAACGCGTTTCTCTTCCTTTTATGAGCCAAAGGATTCCTGCCAGTAATCGAATCTACGAGTTCTGATTTTGTGTTGGACATTTATATAGTGGAATGAATACTGCACTTAAATACAACCTCTACAAAGCAGCCACAACAACACAGCACTTCCTCATTATTAGGTTGCATTCATGAACCCCCGGAATTATGAGCATCAACATTACGTGACAAAAAGTTGTTTTTTTGCACGCTCTCTATGTTCTTTATTGTTTCAATAATTATGACAATTGTGAATTTTCTTTCATTATTTTTTTATGTATTTCTTAGTCATCATTTAATTTATATAATTGAAGTATTTTTAATTATTAATCTGTTCAACACAAAAAATTCCATAACAATAAAAAAGTGTTGTGTTTTGTATTGTTTTACAAAACCCAAAACCAGTGAAGTTGGCACGTTGTGTAAATGGTAAATAAAAACAGAATACAATGATTTGCAAATCCTTTTCAACCTATGTTCAATTGAATAGACTGCAAAGACAAGGTACTTAACATTTGAACTGGAAAACTTTGTTATTCTTTGCAAATATTAGCTCATTTGGAATTTGATGCCTGCAACATGTTTCAAAAAAGCTGGCACAAGTGGCAAAAAAGACTGAGAAAGTTGAGGAATGCTCATCAAACACTTATTTGGAACATCCCACAGGTGAACGGGCTAACTGGGAACAGGTGGGTGCCATGATTGCCATCACATTGCCATCACAAACAAGGATAGGGCGAACAACTGAACAAATGCATGAGCAAATTGTCGAACAGTTTAAAACAACATTTCTCAACGAGCTATTGCAAGGAACTTAGGGATTTCATCATCTAAGGTCCGTAATATCATCGAAAGGTTCAGAGAATCTGGAGAAATCACTGCACGTAAGCGATGATATTACGGACCTTCGATCCCTCAGGCGGTACTGCATCAAAAAGTGACATCAGTGTGTAAAGGATATCACCACATGGACTCAGGAACACTTCAGAAAACCACTGTCAGTAACTACATTTCGTCGCTACATCTGTAAGTGCAAGTTAAAACTCTACTATGCAAAGCCAAAGCCATTAATCAACAACACCCAGAAACGCCGCCGGCTTCGCTGGGCCCGAGCTCATCTGAGATGAACTGATGCAAAGTGGAAAACTGTTCTGCGGTCTGACGAGTCCACATTTCAAATTGTTTTTGGAAACTGTGGACGTCGTGTCCTCCGGACCAAAGAGGAAAAGAACCATCCGGATTGTTGTAGGCGCAAATTTCAAAAGAAAGCATCTGTGATGGTATGGGGGTGTATTACTGCCCAAGGCATGGGTAACTTACACATCTGTGAAGGCGCCATTAATGCTGAAAGGTACATACAGGTTTTGGAGCAACATACAGTATGTTCCCATCCAAGCAACGCTATCATGGACGCCCCTGCTTATTTCAGCAAGACAATACCAAGCCAGGTGTTACAACAGCATGGCTTCATATAGTAAAAGAGTGCAGGTACTAGACTGGCCTGTTTGTAGTCCAGACCTGTCTCCCATTGAAAATGTGTGGCGCATTATGAAGCCTAAAATACCACAACGGAGAACCCCGGACTGTTGAACAACTTAAGCTGTACATCAAGCAAGAATGGGAAAGAATTCCACCTGAAAAGCTTCAAAAATTGGTCTCCTCAGTTCCCAAACGTTTACTGAGTGTTGTTAAAAGGAAAGGCCATGTAACACAGTGGCAAACATGTCCCATTGCCAACTTTTTTGCAATGTGTTTCTGCCATTAAATTCTAAGTTAATGATTATTTGCAAAAAAAATGAAGTTTCTCAGTTCGAACATTAAATATATTGTCTTTGCAGTCTATTCAATTGAATATAAGTTGAAAAAAAATTGCAAATCATTGTGTTATGTTTTTATTTACGATTTACACAATGTGCCAACTTCACTGGTTTTGGGTTTTGTACAAAAATGTGCATGTTTTCCATTTTTTTAGGTACCGGCTTGAGCATTGTTTTTAAATAACCAATCTGGTGCTAATATTGGTTCAAATGTAAACAATACTGGCCCAATACTGGTTTACTCTGCCTTCTGCCTGAGTGCAGCTGGGGTAGGCTCCTTTTTTTCCAGTGGTAGAAAATGGATGGATGAATATAAACAATGCCCATTTCTATAGGTCAGTGGTTCTCAAACTTTTTTCACTCAGGACCACATTAGAACAAATGTGGTTCTTTAAGTACTACCATTGTGACCAAGATTAAAATACAGTAGCATTGTAGGCCTAGGTATTTATTCAAAACAAGGTTTTATTTAACAAGTATATTTAATATTTTTGGCCACTGTAACATTACACACAGTTTGAACAGTAACCCTGTGTTTAAATAAATGGAAAATAAAACACTGTACTTTAATCAAGTGATTCTTTGGCGTACTATTAAATGTCAGCCATTGATTTAACGGTAGATACAACACACCTTATTGCTACATGCCTCAAATTGATAGTGCCATGTAAACTCGGTAATACTGATTTATAAATCCTGATTTGTTTTTTCCTTTTATAAAAAGTAATTAAATTGCAGTGAATTGTTTGTTATATTTTGACCATTTTCATGAAGAATAAATTATTTTGATTTTAATGTGTTGTTTTTTTTTGACATCTGTAGATATTTAGTTGTTTTTTTTAAGATATCTTTATAAATATTTTTGGTGACAAAAAATACATTGTATTTTATTATGAGGAACTATGTTTTTTATGCATTTTTTCAATTTTGTACAATAAAAAATGAGACATGTATGTGGAGTCAGAAGCTGTAAAATCAAACTAAACTCAAGCTTGGAAGGAAGAAATTGAATTTTTTTCATCAAAACAAAAACAAAATTGTTATGATTTTAGTCAACTTTTTTTTCTTCTAAAAAACAAATCCTTATTGCGGACAATCCGTTGTATCTACAGTGACCTTAACACATGTTTTTCTCTTGCTAGAAGCTTCTGTTCTCCACCCCTGCAGTGTTTTCATTGGCCAGCATTCATCAGGACATTAATTGACAGAACCGATCACTGACATGCATACCATGTTGTCAAATGACTTATTTTCACATCTCAGCACGCCAGTTAGCATGCTAATTTAAAATTTAATTCAAAACATTTTTGGAACTTTCATATATTAAATCCTGTCTTGTTCCTGAAGCTACATTTTTCATGCTGATTAATGCACCGCTGCAGTTCGAGCACACAGCTTTATCTACTTTATTTGTCCCTGTCCATTTAACAGCCACAAAAATTGCTATTAATTCCCGCGTAAAAAAAAAACTATAAATTGTCACTCACTAGCAGTGTTGGGACTAACGCGTTACTTTGTAAAGAGAGACAGAGACTCTGATGCCACTTCACCTCCACCATTTAAGGATTAACTTTGCCTCTTCTCATCATTCACCGCTGAAGGTACACACTCTGTCAATCAATGTTCATTTTCTAATTGTTCATGTGTGAGCAAACGCAAAAACTCCCTGAGCATGAGTGGAGCCCATGTGAGCAACTTTAGACGTGCACACTGTGGCTACACAAGCAGCACACCTGTCCCAAACCTGACTAAATAACAAGTTCAATCTCCATCCATCCATCCATTTTCTACCGCTTGTCTCTTTCGGGGTGGCAGGAGCCTATCACAGCTGCATTCGGGCGGAAGGCAGGGTACACCCTGGACAAGTCCCTCCTCATCACAGGGCCAACACAGATACACAGACAACATTCTCTTATTATGATAATCAAATGACAGCAGTCATTTCCATTTCTAATATAAGTGTTTAGGCCCACTTACAATGACAATAACAACAAATATTGTTTTTCATGAACTGTGTACTTGTATTGTTTGTCTGGGTGGAGGTCCTGCTTTGGAAATAGTTTGTACCCCTTTCATTTAGTTCCTATTAAAACATTCACATGTTGCACAATGGGATGTAAGCAGGGGATCATGTGTACATTCCTGCAACTTCCTGTTTGTAAAAAATATATTTTTATTAGTATTTATTTAATATACTAACAGCATTTAATAATTAATATTTATAAATTAAGATTCCTAATAAATGACACTAGAATAAGCACACATTTGATTGGTAAATCATAGAGTAACGACCTGGAATTACACTTTATGTGTGGTGTTGGAGTTGTCTGACTTTTTGTGTGGCTGTAAACGCATCACTGGCTAAGTGCCATATGTGCAAGTGTTGGCACACGTGAGAAAGAGCGAGTGGCTGCTGTTGATATAACAAAGTTGCTTTTGGTCTGGTTTGTACTGCAGAAAATGACCACTTTTGCTAGATATCATTTTTTTTACTAATGTTTTGGTGATGTGTTTATGGCCGACAAAGAGTTTTGCTCAGTAAAGAAAATGCCTGGCTAGGCTTTGTGTATGTAGTGTGTGCCTTTCTTGGTTTACATCTATGCTGTTATTATGCTGTTTGTTACTTATGTACGTTATGTTGCAGCTATTTAAAATAGTTTTGTCAATTTGTTCTGGCCAGAAACAAATTGGCCTTTGTAACATATCTTTGTCTTTGTGTGTTGTATGTAGAGCACATTGCTTAGCAGAGTTGAGTGATGCAAATGCATGTCAAGTTGATCAACAGATTGTATTATTCTCCAGTGCAATAACAGTACTGAAATGAAGGCTAAAAGGGCATTAATGGGAGCTTTAAAAAAAAAAAAAAAAAAAAAAAAAAGAAGAAAAAAAGAAGTAACTAAATAGTTACTTTTCACAGTAACGCATTACTTTTTGGTGTAAGTAACTGAGTTAGTGACTGAGTTACTTTTGAAATGAAGTAACTAGTAACTGTAACTAGTTACTGCTCTGCAGTAACTAACCCAACACTGCTCACTAGACCAGTGTTTTTCAACCACTGTGCCGCGGCACACTAGTGTGCCGTGAGATACAGTCTGGTGTGCCGTGGGAGATAATCTAATTTCACCTATTTGGGTTAAAAATATTTTTTGCAAACCAGTAATTCGCAAATAATGTGTTGTTGTTGAGTGTCTGTGCGGTCTGGAGATCGGCAGACTTACCACGTTATACTCTTCCATATCAGTAGGTGGCAGCAGGTAGCTAATTGCATCGTAGATGTCGGAAACAGCGAGAAGCAGCGTGCAGGTAAAAAAGGTGTCTAATGCTTAAACCAAAAATAAACAAAAGGTGAGTGCCCCTAAGAAAAGGCATTGAAGCTTAGGGAAGGCTATGCAGAACGAAACTAAAACTGAACTAGCTACAAAGTAAACAAAAACAGATTGCTGGACGACAGCAAAGACTTACTGTGGAGCAAAGACGGCGTCCACAAAGTACATCCAAACATGACACGACAATCAACAATGTGCCCACAAAGAAGGATAAAAACAACTGAAATATTCTTGATTGCTAAAACAAAGTAGATGCGGGGAATAGCGGTCAAGGTAGACATGAAACTGCTACAGGAAAATACCAAAGAAAGAGAAAAAGCCACCAAAATAGGAGCGCAAGACAAGAAGTAAAACACTACACACAGGAAAACAGCAAAAAATTCCAAATAAGTCACTGTGTGATGTGACAGGTTGTGACAGTACACCTACTTTGAGACAAGAGCTATATTGATGCAGGCTTGGTTATGCTTTAAAGTCATATCCAACAATTGCGACAACGACTTTTTATTGTCAAGATCGGCTGCTGAGTTTAAGTTTTTAATTATTTCTGCTGGTGGTGTGCCTTCGCATTTATTCAACGGAAAAAATGTGCCTTGGCTCAAAAAAGGTTGAAAAACACTGCACTAGATGTTGGCGACGCTATGCTGAACAAAAAGTTGCTTATAAGCGAGCGTCATTAAACAGGTCTGCAGTACCCGGAGGAGCCTAGGTCAAAAAATGAAGGACTTCTAAACTGGAGAAGCCAAACCATCAGTTTTATATTCCTCCTTCCTCTGTCTAGGGGTGTGCTAAGTCAGGAGAGCACAACCTGACCATGTAAGGAGATGTTCGTGTGTAAGTGTCTGGAAAAACAACTGCTTTAAGTCATAACTCAAATCTTGGTGTTGAGCTAGACAGGTAGTCTCTTCTCAAGGACATGGTTATCACTTTAGCATTCCAAAGTCCCAATTAGAGCCTCTTTTCTTACAAGAAGTGATCCAATCCTCCTGCGAATATCAAACCAAGGGGCCTTATCTTCTTACGTGCTCAAAACTTTTAGCACATTTTGTGCATACTAACCTAATAATTAGAGATGTCTGATAATGGCTTTTTTGCCGGTATCCGATATTCCGATATTGTCCAACTCTTAATTACCGATTCCAATATCAACCGATACCGATATATACAGTCGTGAAATTAACACATTATTCTGCCTAATTTTGTTGTGATGCCCCGCTGGATGCATTAAACAATGTTACAAGGTTTTCCAAAATAAATCAACTCAAGTTATGGAAAAAAAAAATGCCAACATGGCACTGTCGTATTTATTATCGAAGTCACAAAGTGCATTATTTTTTTGAACATGCCTCAAAAACAGCAGCTTGGAATTTGGGACATGCTCTCACTGAGAGAGCATGAGGAGGTTGAGATGGACGAGGTAGTGCTGCAAGGGGTTCTGGGTATTTGTTCTGTTGTGTTTATGTTGTGGTACGGTGCGGATGTTCTCTCGAAATGTGTGTGTCATTCTTGTTTGGTGTGGATTCAGAGTGTGGCGCATATTTGTAACAGTGTTAAACTTGTTTATACGGCCACCCTCAGTGTGACCTGTATGGCTGTTGACCAAGTATTCTTGCATTCACTTGTGTGTGTGTGAAAAGCTGTAGATATTATGTGACTGGGCCGGCACGCAAAGGCAGTACCTTTAAGATTTATTGGCGCTCTGTACTTCTCCCTTCGTCCGTGTAACACTCCGTATAGCGGCGTTATAAAAAGTCATCAATTTTACTTTTTGAAACCGATACTGTTAATTTCCGATATTACATTTTAAAGCATTTGTCGGCCGATAATAATAGTAACTAATAATCAAAGATTTTGTTACTTTACGCCATCTTAGAAATATGCTGGCTCTTCACCTGTTAGCTAATGTTTTATGATGGCATTTTAGCACATTTTAAACATTTAAAGCTAAAAATCACAGATTCCATTACTCGGCACCCTCTTGATCTGGTCACTTTTGGCCATCCCGCCTTTTCCACCGGGACTGAAACACACACAATCTTTGGCGGGTTGTGGGAAGTCCTAATGGCTCATCAGGAAGCATCATTAAGTTGCATGTGCAATTTAAGCTCCTCGGCTCTCTCCATTTCGAGGTGTTATGGTTTAATTGCACGCGGTTGCACGGGGGGTCAGCGAGGGTTATCCATAACGCCGGGCTCATAAGCATGTATCAGTGTCACTCGGGTTCTCCATTAGCGTTGGCGTATCGATCTTCAAGGCTCATTGCCATCAAATGAGCTGCACGGCGATTAGAGCCGGGACCAAGAATTTTAGACCTCAAGCGACCCCCGCCTTATCACAACGTTGCAAGCGCAACTTCACGCTAATTAGATCCCCGCTCTAATGAAGCCACGTCTCGCTGCATTGTATCGGATTGTTTTGCAGCTTTTGGGGTTATTAACTTGGCAGCTAATGGCCTTTTCATTAGGCACAGCAGCGTTTGTTTTTCATTTCTTCGAATAATGCATGTGCTTTGCAGTTAAAAATAAATGTGTCTAAAGTACAAACCCCGTTTCAATATGAGTTGGGAAATTGTGTTAGATGTAAATATAAACGGAATACAATGATTTGCAAATCCTTTTCAACCCATATTCAATTGAATGCACTACAAAGACAAGATATTTGATGTTCAAACTCACAAACTTTATTTTTTTTCTGCAAATAATAATTAACTTAGAATTTAATGGCTGCAACACGTGCCAAAGTAGTTGGGAAAGGACATGTTCACCACTTTGTTACATGGCCTTTCCTTTTAACAACACTCAGTAAACGTTTGGGAACTGAGGAGACACATTTTTTAAGCTTCTTAGGTGGAATTATTTCCCATTCTTGCTTGATGTACAGCTTAAGTTGTTCAACAGTCCGGGGGTCTCCGTTGTGGTATTTTAGGCTTCATAATGCGCCACACATTTTCAATGGGAGACAGGTCTGGACTACAGGCAGGCCAGTCTAGTACCCGCACTCTTTTACTATGAAGCCACGTTGATGTAACACGTGGCTTGGCATTGTCTTGCTGAAATAAGCAGGGGCGTCCATGAAAAAGATGTTGATGGATGGGAACATATGTTGCTCCAAAACCGGTATGTATTTTTCAGCATTAATGGTGCCGTCACAGATGTGTAAGTTACCCATGTCTTGGGCACTAATACACCCCCATACCATCACAGATGCTGGCTATAACAATCCGGATGGTTATTTTCCTCTTCGGTACGGAGGACACGACGTCCACAGTTTCCAAAACAATTTGAAATGTGGACTCGTCAGACCACAGAACACTTTTCCACTTTGCATCAGTCCATCTTAGATGAGCTCGGACCCAGCGAAGCCGGCGGCGTTTCTGGGTGTTGTTGATAAATGGCTTTGGCTTTGCATAGTAAAGTTTTAACTAGCACTTACAGATGTAGCGACCAACTGTAGTTACTGACAGTGGGTTTCTGAAGTGTTCCTGAGCCCATGTGGTGATATCCTTTACACACTGATGTCACTTGTTGATGCAGTACAGCCTGAGGGATCGAAGGTCACGGCCTTGCCGCTTACGTGCAGTGATTTCTCCAGATTCTCCGAACCTTTTGATTATATTACGGACAGTAGATGATGAAATCCCTAAATTCCTTGCAATAGCTAGTTGAGAAATGTTGTTCTTAAACTGTTCGACAATTTGCTCACGCATTTGTTCATAAAGCGGTGACCCTCTCCCCATCCTTGTTTGTGAATGACTGAGCATTTCATGGAAGCTGCTTTTATACCCAATCATGGCACCCACCTGTTCCCAATTAGCCTGTTCACCTGTGGGATGTTCCAAATAAGTGTTTGATGAGCATGTTTGATGAACTTTCTCAGTCTTTTTTGCCACTTGTGCCAGCTTTTTTTAAACATGTTGCAGACATAACATTTCAAATTAGCTCATATTTGCAAAAAATAACAAAGTTTACCAGTTGGAATGTTAAGTATCTTGTCTTTGCAGTCTATTCAATAGAACATTAGTTGAAAAGGATTTGCAAATCATTGTAATCTGTTTTTATTTACCATTTACACAACGTGCCATGGACAGAATGTCTCGGTGCAGTCAGGGTGTTGAGGGATCCGGTTTGGTGGCTGCAGGATTAGGTCTCTGCTTTTTGCAGATAATGTATTCCTGCTAGCTTCATCTGACCAGGATCTTCAGCTATCACTGGAATGCTGAGTGGGAAGCGACTGGGATAAGAATCAGCACTTCCAAGTCCAAGTCCATGGTTCTTACTCGGAAAAGTGCCATCTCTGAGTTAGGGAGATCTTGTCTCAAGTGGAGGAGTTCAAGTACTCGGAGTCTTGTTCACGAGTGAGGGAAGAGTGGATCGTGAGATCGACAGGCGGATCGGTGCGGCGTCTTCAGTAATGCGGACGCTGTATCGATCCGTTGTGGTGAAGAAGGAGCTGAGCCGGAAGGCAAAGATCTCAATTTACTGGTCGATCTACGTTCCCATCCTCACCTATGGTCACGAGCTTTGGTTTTTGACTGAAAGGACAAGATCAAGGGTACAAGTGGTCAAAATGAGTTTCCTCCGCCGGGTGGCGGGGCTCTCCCTTAGAGATAGGGTGAGAAGCTCTGTCATCCGGGAGGAGCTCAAAGTAAAGCCGCTGCTCCTCCACATGGAGAGGAGCCAGATGAGGTGGCTCGGGCATCTGGTCAGGATGCCCTCCGAACACCTCCCTAAGGGGGTGTTTAGGGCACGTCCGACCGGTGGGAGGCCACAGGGAAGATGTTGGGAGGACTATGTGGCTGGAGAGAGGGAAGTCTGGGTTTCTCTGCTTAGGCTGCTGCCTCCGCGACCTGACTTCGGATGAGTGGAAGAAGACGGATGGATGGAAAATTAACATGTATTAACACATGCAAAAGTACTGAACATTGGTACTGTTGAGTACCAGTATCGATTTCCAGACACTGTATCGATTCAAATGTGAAAGGGTGTTTGCTTTTCCGGAAGGCAACAGAAAGTTGGCTCGGGCGAGACGGGAATGTAAGTACATAATTTATTTTATAATTACTAAAACAAAAAGAAGTAAACAAAAGGCGCGCACAATGGCGGAGAACAAACTATGAAACCAAAAAGACTATAAACATGGAACAAAAACTTACTTTGGCATGGGACATGAAGCATGATCTAAGAGGATGAAGAGTGTGTCGAGCATAAATGCAATGTTGCCAGAAAGACAAACTGAAAACAATGAACTTAAATACTACAGACATGATTAGTGAAAACAGGTGCGTGACTCAAAACGTGAAACAGGTGCGTGACGTGACAGGTGAAAACTAATGGTTGCTATGGTGACAAAACAAACAAAAGTGCACAAAAAGTCCAAAAACAAAACCGAACATGACTAAAACAAAACATGATCACACAGACATGACACCCCTCTTATTAGTTGATAAAAATGATCATGATAATACATCATTATCATAATTATAAATATTAGCCCATCTACTGTGGTCTTTAAAAACTATTGACGCCTCTGTTCCAAACTTTAATCAAGGTTTTTTGAACGCACCACGGTTATGTGCTATGACATAACTTTGTCCGATGCTGCCACAAATACATTTATTATATTTTTACCTTTCGGCTGCTGTGTGAGAATGCATAAATGTGAGCTTTCATGACAGAGTGAACAGTAAAGTGGTCTACCAGGAGGAATGGACCGTTTGGCATTTTTTTACAAGGGGATGTAGGTTGTGTTACAATTTGATTCAAGCAACCAAATAGATTTCATCTTAACTTTTATGACATCGTATTTTATAACTGACAAATTATGCTACAGGCCGTCCTTGGAGTGGTAAACTTTTTTTCTTTTCTTTTGATGACACCTGGTGATGGCATCAAAACAGAGAGGCGATTACAATTAAAGGCAAAACGCAAACAGAGTGTGGTTTTTATCACAAGGATTTTTGCACTGTTTTGACGCCACGCCTCGTGGCCACAATAATTTATCAGGTTATGACGCAGTAAGTTGAATGACGCGGACACGTTTGTTACTGGGTACTTTCTAGTACGCTTCTCCCTTGGAAACTGTATGTGTGTAAGTGAAATGCAACTATGACTATTTGAGACTATATTTTGACAAATGTGTTTTAGACTGCGATATTGTTCAATTACGGACACTTTATTCGTATGTTTAGCATGTGTGCTATCGTGTGCTTAGCTGTTGTGTAGCTGAAAGCTCCTAGTAGACTATATATGTTTACCTTTTGTAAATGACTTCACTAAAATACTATAACAGCCCAACCTAAAAAAAAAAAAAGGGGACCACAAAAAAATGGCATTATTGGCTTTATTTTAACAGAAAATAAACATATTAAACATATGTTTCTTATTGCAATCGAAGAACAATTTTGTCCTTAAATAAAATAGTGAACATACAAGACAACTTGTCTTTTAGTAGTAAGTCAACAAACAAAGGCTCCTAATTTAGCTGCTGACATATGCAGTAACATATTGTGTCATTATTTTGTTCTATTATTTTGTCAACATTATGAAGGACAAGCGGTATAAAATGGATTATAAATCTACTTCTTCATTTACTGTTAATATCTGCTTATTTACCGTTTCAACATATTCTATCTACACTTCTGTTAAAATGTAATAATCACTTTTTTTTTGTTTGTTTGGATAATTTACATTCGTTTCGGATGATACCACAAATTTAGGTATCGATCTGATACCAAGTAGTTACAGAATCATAAATTGGTTATATTCAAAGTCCTCATGTGTCCAGGGACGTATTTCCTGAGTTTAGAAACTTAATATATATTTTTTTTAAAAAGGAAAAACTATTTGGTGACGATAAAAAAATATCGATGAAATTATAGTAGTATCGACTAGATACGCTATTGTACTTGGTATCATTACATCGGATGTCAGTTGTAGATCCATCCATGGCATTTGTTTACATTCAGGTGATGCCGGTGAGCTATTGTATTCTCCTACGGTGTGTAGTGAAACATGTTTAGCTATTCCTCGTCCTGCAGGGATGATACTTGTAAGAAACGTACTTTATTCGTCGCCATGGAGACGAGGATTAGTGATTTAGAAGTAGCTACAACACTGCCGACTGCGGATGGATGTTCGCTGCTCGCCATTGAAGTAAATTAATTAACTCATATTATGTTCTCCATATGGTGAACATACCAAGTTTAATTAAATAGTGGTATTTCAGTTTGAGCACATAATAAGATAAGGCCCCTTAGTTTGATATTCGCAGGTGGATTGGATCACTTCTCGTAGGAAAGAGGCCCTAATTGGGACTTCGGAATCTTTGAGAGGAGACTATGTGTCTAGCTCAACGCCAACATTTAAGTTATGACTTAAATTAGTTGTTTTCCAGTCACTTACACACGAACATTTCCTTTACCATGAATTGATCTTGGTGTTGAGCAAGACAGGTAGTCTTTTCTCAAGGACATGGTTATTTACCATGAATTGATTAACGTGGACCCCGACTTAAACAAGTTGAAAAACTTATTCGGGTGGTACCATTTAATGGTCAATTGTACAGAATATGTACTGTACTGTGCAATCTACTAATAACATTTTCAATCAATCAATCAATCAATCAAAAACATGGTCAGAATGTGCTGTCCTGACTTAGAACACACCCAGACAGAGAAAGAAAGAATATAGACCTGATGGTTTGGCTTCTCCAGTCAGGAGTCCTTAATTCAATTTGTAACTTAACTGTTCTGGGTCGGCACAATGATGAGACTTTTTCCACTGTTCTCAGCTTTATTTCTTTTCCTTCCAACCTGCGGGCGACAATCAGACGATGTCGGTATCCCGTCTTTCTTTGGCTTACGCCCTCAGCCATGTCAAACTTTTCTGTCTACATATACAAACCCCGTTTCCATATGGGTTGGGAAACTGTGGATGGCAGCATATGTTGCTCCAAAACCTGTATGTACCTTTCAGCATTAATGGCGCCTTCACAGATGTGTAAGTTACCCATGCCTTGGGCACTAATAAAAATAATACCTGGGATTTATATAGCGCTTTTCTAAGTACCCAAAGTCGCTTTACATGTAGAACCCATCATTCATTCACACCTGGTGGTGGTAAGCTACTTTCATAGCCACAGCTGCCCTGGGGTAGACCGACGGAAGCGTGGTTGCAATTTGCGCCAACGGCCCCTCTGACCACCACCTGTCATTCATCATTCAATTCACCGGTGTGAGTGGCACCGGGGGCAAAGGGTAAAGTGTCCCGCCCAAGGACACAACGGCAGCGATTTTTTTTTTTTGGATGGTAAGATGCGGGGAGCGAACCTGCAACCCTCAGGTTTCTGACACGGTTGCTCTACCCACTACGCCATGCCGCCCCAAATAATACACCCCTATACCATCACAGATGCTGGCTTTTCAACTTTGCGCCTATAACAATCCGGATGGTTCTTTTCCTCTTTGGTCCGGAGGACACGACGTCCACAGTTTCCAAAAACAATTTGAAATGTGGACTCGTCAGACCACAGAACACTTTTCCACTTTGTATCAGTCCATTTTAGATGAGCTCAGGCCCAGCGAAGCCGACGGCGTTTCTGGGTGTTGTTGATAAACGGTTTTCGCCTTGCATAGGAGAGTTTTAACTTGCACTTACAGATGTAGCGACCAACTGTAGTTACTGACAGTGGATTTCTGAAGTGTTCCTGAGCCCACGTGGTGATATCCTTTACACACTGATGTCGCTTGTTGCCTGAGGGATCGTAGGTCACGGGGTTAGCTGCTTACGTGCAGTGATTTCTCCAGATTCTCTGAACCCTTTGATGATATTACGGACCGTAGATGGTGAAATCCCTAAATTCCTTTCAATAGCTGGTTGAGAAAGGTTTTTCTTAAACTGTTCAACAATTTGCTCACGCATTTGTTGACAAAGTGGTGACCCTCGCCCCATCCTTGTTTGTGAATGACTGAGCATTTCATGGAATCTACTTTTATACCCAATCATGGCACCCACCTGTTCCCAATTTGCCTGTTCACCTGTGGGATGTTCCAAATAAGTGTTTGATGAGCATTCCTCAACTTTATCAGTATTTATTGCCACCTTTCCCAACTTATTTGTCACGTGTTGCTGGCATCAAATTCTAAAGTTAATGATTATTTGCAAAAAAAAAAAAAAATGTTTATCAGTTTGAACATCAAATATGTTGTCTTTGTAGCATATTCAACTGAATATGGGTTGAAAATGATTTGCAAATCATTGTATTCCGTTTATATTTACATCTAACACAATTTCACAACTCATATGGAAACGGGGTTTGTACAGTACATCTTTAACAATTTACAATGAAAAAGACAGATACAAACGGTCTGTAAAATATTGAAATATACATTCTCCATTGCAAAAACTGAAATCTAAGTAAGATTAAATATCTCAAGTAAGGGTGATATTTGCTTATTTTCTGTCTGATAAGATAATTCTTCTCATTAAGCAGATTTTATGTTAGAGTGTTTTACTTGTTTTAAGGGTTTTGGTCCTAAATTATCTCAGTAAGATATTACAGCTTGTTGCTGAGATGTTATGACCTCCATCCATCCATCCATCTTCTTCCGCTTATCCGAGGACGGGTCGCGGGGGCAGCAGCCTAAGCAGGGAAGCCCAGACTTCCCTCTCCCCAGCCACTTCGTCCAGCTCCTCCCGGGGGATCCCGAGGCGTTCCCAGGCCAGCCGGGAGACATAGTCTTCCCAACGTGTCCTGGGTCTTCCCCGTGGCCTCCTACCGGTCGGACGTGCCCTAAACACCTCCCGAGGGAGGCGATCGGGTGGCATCCTGACCAGATGCCCGAACCACCTCATCTGGATCCTCTCGATGTGGAGGAGCAGCGGCTTTACTTTGAGCTCCCTCCGGATGACAGAGCTTCTCACCCTATCTCTAAGGGAGAGCCCCGCCACCCGGCGGAGGAAACTCATTTCGGCCGCTTGTACCCGTGATCTTGTCCTTTCGGTCATAACCCAAAGCTCATGACCATAGGTGAGGATGGAAACGTAGATCGACCGGTAAATTGAGAGCTTTGCCTTCCGGCTCAGCTCCTTCTTCACCACAACGGATCGATACAGGTGTACTGGAGAGGAGGCTAGTCGAACCTCAGATTCAGGAGGAACAGTGTGGTTTTCGTCCTGGTCGTGGTACTGTGGACCAGCTCTATACTCTCGGCAGGGTCCTTGAGGGTGCATGGGAGTTTGCCCAACCAGTCTACATGTGCTTTGTGGACTTGGAGAAGGCATTCGACCGTGTCCCTCGGGAAGTCCTGTGGGGAGTGCTCAGAGAGTATGGGGTATCGGACTGTCTGATTTTGGCGGTCCGCTCCCTGTATGATCAGTGTCAGAGCTTGGTCTGCATTGCCGGCTGTTAGTCGGACACGTTTCTAGTGAGGGTTGGACTCCGCCAAGGCTGCCCTTTGTCACCGATTCTGTTCATAACTTTTATGGACAGAATTTCTAGGCGCAGTCAAGGCGTTGAGGGGATCCGGTTTGGTGGCTGCAGGATTAGGTCTCTGCTTTTTGCAGATGATGTTATGACCTATATTGAGTAAAACATGCTTGAAACTAGAATATCAACTGTTGCAAAGCTGTGTAATCAACACTCACAAGTATAAAACTACATTTTTAAAGTAATAATTTCTTATTTCAAGCATGAACAAAAAAAATCATGACTTTGACACAATTGTGTCTCATAATTAAAACAGATGACAGCCAAATGGACTTTGCTGTTTTATTTTAAATGAAACAATAGAAAAGATGTACTCAAATAGTAGTACAGTCGGCACAGTACAGTAAACTGACAGTTAATATTTAAACATTTGACATTTCAAACAATTTTGAACAGAAATAGTTCATGCACATTCAGATAAATTCCTCAAAATTACAATAAAATTTTTTGGGCCGGGGGCCGGGTTGTATATATTGCACTAATTGACTGACTTGGCGCGATGATGTCATGTTATCGATGGAAAAATGCATTTTTAGACCATATGATTTGCCTGAGTGGCTAGTAGACCCCGAGAGTAACAAGCGGTTGCCGTGTTGCCTTTCCATTAAGAACAATAAATTAGTTTTTAGTAGGGATGTCCGATAATGGCTTTTTGCCGATATCCGATATTGTCCAACTCTTTAATTACCGATACCGATATCAACCGATACCGATATCAACCGATATATACAGTCGTGGAATTAACACATTATTATGCCTAAATTGGACAACCAGGTATGGTGTAGATAAGGTACTTTTATAAAAAATTTATAAAATAAAATAAGATAAATAAATTAAAAACATTTTCTTGAATAAAAAAAAAGTAAAACAATATAAAAACAGTTACATAGAAACTAGTAATTAATGAAAATGAGTAAAATTAACTGTTAAAGGTTAAAAGTTAAAGTTAAAGTACCAATGATTGTCACACACACACTAGGTGTGGCGAGATTATTCTCTGCATTTGACCCATCACCCTTGATCACCCCCTGGGAGGTGAGGGGAGCAGTGGGCAGCAGCGGTGGCCGCGCCCGGGAATCATTTTGGTGATTTAACCCCCAATTCCAACCCTTGATGCTGAGTGCCAAGCAGGGAGGTAATGGGTCCCATTTTTATAGTCTTTGGTATGACTCGGCCGGGATTTGAACTCACAACCTACCGATCTCAGGGCGGACACTCTAACCACTAGGCCACTGAGTAGTGGACCAGCAGCACGCACAATCATGTGTGCTTACGGACTGTATCCCTTGCAGACTGTATTGATATATATTGATGTATAATGTAGGAACCAGAATATTATTAACAGAAAGAAACAACCCTTTTGTGTGAATGAGGAATGGGGAAGGGAAGTTTTTGGGGTTGGTGCACTAATTGTAAGTGTATCTTGTGTTTTTTATGTTGATTTAATAAAAAAAAATAATAATAAATAATTAAAGTAAAAACCGATACCGATACTGCTAATGAAAAAAAAACGATACCGATAATTTTCAATATTGCATTTTAACGCATTTATCGGCCGATAATATCGGCAGGCCGATATTAACGGACATCTCTAGTTTTTAGTATAAGTTTGCTGGTTTCAAGAAATGTAATGCCGAGCGCATATCATTATGTCAAGATAATGGCGCTAGCATTTACTTAATTTAAGAATATTTTTCAACATATTGAGCAAAAAGGTCCCTTTTTTTTCTACCAAGAAAAGTGCAGTCTCTTACAACAAAGAGCGGCCGGTTGGCGCCAATGTTAGCGATGTTAAATGTTACCTGGAATCTGAACTTCAAACTAGAGGACAACACAGGTAAACATATTCACTTTCTTGGTACACACATTCATTAATTAAAGACCTCATTTCTACCGAAAGACAAACAAAATGTGGGTGGGATCGTCCGACCGAGACTCACCCTCAGCCATGTAAAACTTTTCTGTGAGGGGAAGAAGGGAGGGGCTACACAACCGTGGAGGACGACAGGAGCTCAGGAGGGACAAAAAGATATCAAACCGCCCTCTACAGGCGAGCAGAAAAGAGAAGTATTTGAAGATAAAATTCACAAACAAAATATAATAAATAACAAAGGTGTATTTTAACTCCGTTACACCAGCATTGTTTTTAATTCATTAGTACCGCGATTCTATACTAGTACCGGTATACCATACAACCCTGCACTGCAAAAAGTCAGTGTTCAAAAACAAGAAAAAAAATACAAAAGTTAGGGGCATTTTACTTGAACGAAGCAAAATTATCTGCCAATAGAACAAGAAAATTTGGCTTGTCAAGACTTTCCAAAAGAAGTCAAATTAGCTAACCTCAATGAACCCAAAAATACCTTAAAATAAGTATATTCTCACTAATAAGTGCAGTTTTCATGATAGAAAAAACAAATATGAGACCTTTTTGCTCAATATGTTG
This sequence comes from Nerophis lumbriciformis, assembly GCF_033978685.3. Lineage (NCBI taxonomy): Eukaryota > Metazoa > Chordata > Actinopteri > Syngnathiformes > Syngnathidae > Nerophis > Nerophis lumbriciformis. The sequence goes on along the minus strand of NC_084584.2, from coordinate 20,471,859 downwards.
AAAAATATTCTTAAATTAAGTAAATGCTAGTGCCATTATCTTGTCATAATGATATGCGCTTGGCATTACATTTCTTGCATTTTCCCATCGATAACATGACATCATCGCGCCAAGTGCGTGCTCTTTCAGTCAATTAGTGCGCAAGGAATATATATATATATATATATATATATATATATATATATATATATATATATACCGTATTTCCTTGAATTGCCGCCGGGTATATAGTATGCGCCTGCCTAGAATATTTTTATTAGCGCATGTCTAGAATTACCGCCGGGTCAAACTTGTTTCGCAAAATAATTAGAATATGCCTAGAATTTCCGCCGGGTCAAACTCGTCACGTCACGAGTGGCACTTCACCTGTCATCATTTTCAAAATGGAGGAGGCTGATTTCAATCATTTAAAATCGCATAAAGGGAAGAAGATAAAGAGCTATTCAGTAGGATTTAAGGTCCAAGCTATTGAATATGCTAAAAAATAACAGTAAGCAGCTATGTTTTATTAATATACCGTAGCTGCGTGTGTCAAATATGAGTCATTAAATGACTCCCGCCTCCTGGTGGTAGAGGGCGCTAGTGATCCTTCTTGCAACTACTCGGCTGCAGAAGAAGTGACAACAAGCAGCAACAGTTAGCAGCGATCGCTTATTTTTCCTCTCACTTGCACTTTTAACATGGAGGATTACATAGCTAAAATAAAACTGTTTTCTAAACTGGACTTTCAATCAAAGCAGGAGGTAATAATTAAAGGAAGATCTTCATCGAGACAGAGAGACTTTTAAAACTGAAGAAAGATAAGGAAGACTTCCATAAACAAGTTATCGATGCTTTTGTTCAGAAGGGGCTGCACATGGACTTCATTTATAAGTAAAGGTAAGACCATAATAACGTTTTTTTTATTAAATGTGCTTTTCATGATGGTATCCTTACATCACACTCAAATTTATAAGTGCAGGCCTAAATTTACCGCATGCCTTTGGTAAGCGCCGGAGTGAGAAGAGGTTTTAAATTAATTACCGCCCCGGCGCTAATTCAAGGAAATACGGTATATATATATATATATATATATATATATATATATATATATATATATATACACATATATTTACAGCCCGGCCCCCGACCGAATTTTTTTGAAGAATTTATCTGAATGTGCATGAACTATTTGTGTTCAAAATTGTTTGAAATGTCACATGTTAAATGTTTAAATATTAATTGTCAGTTTGTTGTACTGTGCCAACTGTACTACTATATGAGTATGTATGTTCTACTGTTTCATTGAAAATAAAACAGCAAAGTTTTAATTGTGAGACACAATTGTGTCAAAGTCAGGATTTTTATTTCATGCTTGAAATAAGAAATTGTTACTTTGAAAAAGTAGTTTTATACTTAAAGAGTGTTGATGACACAGCTTTGCAACAGTTGATATTCTAGTTTCAAGCATGTTTTACTCAATATTGATTTATTGATCGAATTGATTGAAACTTTTATTAGTAGGTTGCACAGTGAAGTACATATTCCGTACAATTGACCACTAAATGGTAACACCCGAATAAGTTTTTCAACTTGTTTAAGTCGGGGTCGATTCATGATACAGATATATACTATTTTCATAATACAGTCATCACACAAGATAATCATCACAGTATATAAATTGAATTATTTACATTATTTACAATCCGGGGTGTGGGATATGGAGGGGGGGGGGGGGGTTGAATTTGGTTGGTATCAACACTTCAGTCATCAACAATTGCATCATCGGAGAAATGGACATTGGAACAGTGTTGGTCTGACTTGGTACATATGTACAGCAAGTATTGGACACAGAGAGAGAGATCAGAAATTATAAGAAAAAGTGACTACATTTGATTGTTTACATTTGATTATTTACAATCCGAGGAGGTATGATGAGGAAGGGAGGGTGTTAGTTTAGGGTTGAAGTTGCCTGGAGGTGTTCTTTTAGTGCGGTTTTGAAGGAGGATAGAGATGCCCTTTCTTTTACACCTGTTGGGAGTGCATTCCACATTGATGTGGCATAGAAAGAGAATGAGTTAAGACCTTTGTTAGATCGGAATCTGGGTTTAACGTGGTTAGTGGAGCTCCCCCTGGTGTTGTGGTTATGGCGGTCATTTACGTTAAGGAAGTAGTTTGACATGAACTTCGGTATCAGGGAGGTGTAGCGGATTTTATAGACAAGGCTCAGTGCAAGTTGTTTTACTCTGTCCTCCACCCTGAGCCAGCCCACTTAGGTCATCAAATCTCAGCAACAAGTTGTAATATCTTACTGAGATCATTTAGGACCAAAACACTTAAAACAAGTAAAACACTCTAACATAAAATCTGCTTAGTGAGAAGAATTATCTTATCAGACAGAAAATAAGCAAATATCACCCTTATTTGAGATATTCAATCTTACTCAGATTTCAGTTTTTGCAGTGTACTAGCATGTAATATTTTTGAAATACATGAATAACTAGTACACAGTGTCTTGTGTTTGTTCAGATGAATGCTGCTGACAGTTGAATACACCTTGAGTTCACGCTGTTGTCGTGTGCCCAAAGGAGCAGATAATTGAGACACAGCGTGTTTGTCTCCCAGAGAACGCGCTAATATCATATCGAGCGCGAGGCCTTGTTTATGTCACATTTGACGGGCGCCTGATCAATCCGGCCTTGGCACTTTGATTGATCACCAATATGCTGTCACCAGTATTGATCCCGGGGCCGCTACGCTTGGAATGGCGCCGCCATCCTAAATGGTGCTGAGCCGGTTGCTTCCTGTATTTCTCTCCAATAATAGTCCATTTCTCGCCAACATCGCGGGCCGTGGGCTTTTCCTTCCTGTCTGGGCTCATTATCCTCGCCAAAACTTCTTGACTCGCCGTCTTCTCTCCTCCAAAGCATCTGCGAATCGTTTCTCTGTGCCCTCGTACAACCCGACTCTTCGCTTCATCCATCTTTGTCTCCATGCGGCCTGTTCCCCCCGCCCCCTAGCCCCTTTACTCATATCCTCTGAGCTTTCTCCTCGCTCGCTTTCGTAGCCAGCCATGGCAACAGAGCTTCTCCTTGACCCTCCGCCGCGCCCGCGTGCTCTCGCACATTGGCGCAGAAATGTGTCAGAGTGTGCATTTTTTGAAAAGCGTTTAGAAAGATGTTCCATTTTCATTTCTCTGTGTTTCTTGTTGCCCGGGTCGAAGTGCAAACTACAACCGTGTCAATAAACGTGGTTAAACCAGTCGTTTTCCGACCAATACGCCGTGGCACGTCCAATATCACTGAAAAGGGTCAAACACTTGAAGTTTCAAATAGTGCCATCCCACATAACACAATCGTGTCATGGAATTGTGAGAAAGAGATATTTTTAAGTGTCTTTCTTAATCCATAGTTTTGGATGATACCACTAATTTGGGTATCAATCCGATACCAAGTTGTTACAAGATCATACATTGGTCATATTCAAAGTCCTCATGTCTCCAGGGACATATTTCCTGTGTTTATAAACATAATATACTTTTTTTTTTAAACGAAAGAAGATGTTGTGTTGGCCCTGCGATGAGGTGGCGACTTGTCCAGGGTAGGGATGATGTTTGATAAGAAATTATCGAGTTCGAGCCCATTATCGAATCCTTTTATCGAACCAATTCCTTATCGATTCTCTTATCGAATCCAGATAGGTTGTATATGGAAAAAAACACAATATTTGGTTTAACAAAAGCTCACTTTTATTTTATCAGAAAAAAATAAAATAAATAAATAAATAAATATTGACTGTTACCCCCCTAAAAAAAAATCCATCCATCCATCCATTTTCTACCGCTTATTCCCTTTGGGGTCGCGGGGGGCGCTGGAGCCTATCTCAGCTACAATCGGGCGGAAGGCGGGGTACACCCTGGACAAGTCGCCACCTCATCGCAGGGCCAACACAGATAGACAGACAACATTCACACTCACATCCACACACTAGGGCCAATTTTTTGTGTTGCCAATCAACTTATCCCCAGGTGCATGTCTTTGGAGGTGGGAGGAAGCCGGAGTACCCGGAGGGAGAAAAATAAAAAATAAAATAAAATATTGACTGTGGTTACCCAAAGTATATTAAAGGCCTACTGAAACCCACTACTACCGACCACGCAGTCTGGTAGTTTATATATCAATGATGAAATCTTAACATTGCAACACATGCCAATACGGCCAGGTTAGCTTACTAAAGTGCAATTTTAAATTTTGCGCGAAATATCCTGCTGAAAACGTCTCGGTATGATGACGTCAGCGCGTGACGTCACGGATTGTAGAGGACTTTTAGGGACAGCATGGTGGCCAGCTATTAAGTAGTCTGTTTTCATCGCAAAATTCCACAGTATTCTGGACGTCTGTGTTGGTGAATCTTTTGCAAATTGTTCAATGAACAATGGAGACAGCAAAGAAGAAAGCTATAGATGGGAAGTGGTGTATTGCGGCAGACTGCAGCAACACAAACACAGCCGGTGTTTCATTGTTTACATTCCCGGAAGATGACAGTCAAGCTTTACCATTGGCCTGTGGAGAACTGGGACAACAGAGACTCTTACCAGGAGGACTTTGAGTTGGATGCGCAGACGCGGTACCGTGAATACGCATGCAGCTGCGGCTTCCAAACATTTGATCGCTTGCCCGTACGTGCGTGCCGCTATGTGCATGTCACGTACGTAACTTTGGGGAAATATATGTGCTGTATGAACTTTGGGGAGGTGAACGGTACTTTGGGCTGTGGGATTGAGTGTGTTGTGCAGGTGTTTGAGTTGTATTGGCGGGTTACATGGACGGGAGGAGGGAGGTGTTTGTTATGCGGAATTAATTTGTGGCATATTAAACATAAGCCTGGTTGTGTTGTGGCTAATATGTCTTGTGTTTATTTACTGTTTTAGTCATTCCCAGCTGAATATCAGGTCCCACCTGCCTCTCACAGCATCTTCCCTATCTGAATCGCTCCCACTGCCCTCTAGTCCTTCACTCTCACTTTCCTCATCCACAAATCTTTCATTTTCGCTCAAATTAATGGGGAAATCGTTGCTTTCTCGGTCCGAATCGCTCTCACTGCTGGTGGCCATGATTGTAAACAATGTGCAGATGTGAGGAGCTCCACAACCTTTGACGTCACGCTACTCGTCTGCTACATCCGGTACAGGCAAGGCTTTTTTATCAGCGACCAAAAGTTGTGAACTTTGTCGTCGATGTTCTCTACTAAATCCTTTCAGCGAAAATATGGCAATATTGTGAAATGATCAAGTATGACACATAGAATGGACTGCTATCCCCGTTTAAACAAGAAAATCGCATTTCAGTAGGCCTTTAAGTGGGATTTTTCAGAAAAACAAATATATACAGTAACACAAAAACAACTTGTCTCTGTGATCACTATAGGTGTATAAATAATAATATAGTGTTAGATAAAATCAGTCCCTTGGGCACAAAACTGAAAATAATACAGCTCTCCAAAAAGTGCACTTCTGCTGCTATTGGAACATACTAACAACACACACTATGACACTGAGAACACCACAATCATCAATCAACAATTCTTCCCCCCTTACATGAGAGCAAAGCCTGGCAATAATTGCATATTGCCTGTTCTGCCCTCACTATACGTGTTGAGGTTATACAGCTTGGCAGACAGCTAACAAACAATCCAAAGCAGATTAATTCATTTAGGCTCTTTATTGTTGTTGATCTTGCTTTGTCTTTTCCTATCTTTACTTTTGTCTTGCACTGGACTGTTATTTTTTTTAAACTGAAATATACACAATGACAAATGTATAAGCTGTGATTCAATTAACATACTGAAATTTAATACATAATATGTAAATATTAGCTTCACACAAATATACAGTACTATCATCAACCAAATACTTCTGAGTGTTGAAACTATTTCGATGGTGGAAATACATGACTGGCAGCCACTTTAAGTCCTCAAAACATCCATTGAAACAGTGCACAAAAATCGTTTTTCAATAAACATCTTAGTATCAAAATTAACCACTTTTCACCTTAATATTGAGTTACATAAACAAGTTAAACAGTTTACTTACAGACTTATATTTTCCAAGGCTTGTAAGAGCTAACACAACTTGTCTACTTCTCAATTGTCTCGCCAACCCGGAAGTGCCCAAACTAATGACGCGTAGTATTTTCATATCGCCACAAGGTGTCAGTAAGAGTCTACAATCAAATGGGCATAACATTGCAGTCCCACAAGGCATTTCCTGTACGTGGGAAGGGATTCGTTCCCAGGGATTCGAATAAAGAACCAACTCTTTTTCCTTACTATAGAGGCCTTGATAACGGGAACCGGTTCTCAAAAAGGGATTTGAGTCCATGGAATCGGTTCTTTTCTTATCGAACAACCGGGAGAACCGATTTTGAACATCATCCCTAGTCCAGGGTGTTCACCACCTTCCGCCCGAATGCAGCTGACATAGACTCCAGCACCCCCCGCGACCCCGAAAGGGACAAGCGGTAGAAAATGGATGGATGGATGTTGTGATGCCAAAAAATATTGACGTAATCATAGTAGTATCGACTAGATACGCTCCTGTACTTGGTATCATTACAGTGGATGTTCGTGTAGATCCACCAATGGTGTTTGTTTACATTTTGACGCCGGTGAACTACAGTGTGTAGTGAAGCATGTTTAGCTATTCCTCGTCCTGCAGGGATGATACTTGTAAGAAACGTACTTTATTTGTTGCCGTGGAGGCGAGGATTAGTGATTTAGAAGTAGCTAAAACACTGCAGACTGGGGCTGGACTTTAGTCGCTAGCTAGCTAGCCATGTGTTATAACTTCACTTGTATCTTTAGTTTTTAAGCCAAAACGTTCTCCCTTTTCTGTCTACACACTGTGTCTGCTTGTAAGTACTCCGTGATTGTGCGCTACCGAACATGCTCTTCTGCTCGTAAACCAGCAATGACACGACGTGATGACGACGGGGGCGCAAGGGGGTGTGGCGGACCGGTACTTTTCAGAGGCGGTATAGTACAGAATATGACTCATTAGTATCGCAGCACTATACTAATACCGGTATACCGTACAACCCTAATCCATAGTCATGTTTGAATCAGCTAATATTTTACCATGTGAACACTCTGGGTCTTTACCTTATGTCCGCTAGTAAACTCTTTGATTCAACTTGAAGGCGCCGTACTGTCCGTGTAGCGCAGGGGTGTCAAACTCAAATACAGAGTGGGCCAAAATTTAAAACTGAACAAAGCCGCGGGCCAAGGTTGAACAAATTAACCTTTTAATAGGGACCCAAACAAGTTTTGCATTGAATATTGAACAAGCAAGGCTTATATAACTTTATAGTGACATGCAAAATCGAGTTTCAAATAATAATAATAATAATAATTCAAAAATATCAATGGCATATCAAATAAACTTTAAATAAAAATTGAATGCCTCTTTTCTATTTGCAGCCTTCTGAGGTAAATATCAACATTAACTTTTTCCACAGGCTAAAAATAAATTTGAAAATAAAATAATACTGAATGAATCAAACATTCAAGCCTTGAAGTAGCAAGAGAAAGTGCATGAATAAAACGTTAATTATTGCTCAGTTTGTTACACTGATTTGCTTTAACACTGAATATGGAACAAGCAACGCTTATATAACTTAATAGTGCAAAATTTACTTTAAAAAAACAAACGAAAAAACATCAATGTATATTAAATAAAATTTAATAAATTTTTCTATTTGCAGCCTTCTGAGGTAAATATCAACATTAACTTTTTCCACAGGCTAATACATTTGAAAATAAAATAACAATGAATAAATCAACCATTCAGGACTTTAAACTGCTCAGTTTGCAACACACTGATCTAATCTGATGTGTCCAAGCCAGATACCTGCCATCTTTTCTTGGATGCCAGTTCATTAATGTCGGGGCTCAGATGGGCAGGGTTGGGGGGGTTGGTGGTAGCAGGGGGGGTTTATTGTAGCGTCCTGGAAGAGTTAGTGCTGCAAGGGGTTCTGGGTATTTGTTCTGTTGTGTTTATGTTGTGTTACGGTGCGGATGTTCTCCCGAAATGTGTTTGTCATTCTTGTTTGGTGTGGTTTCACAGTGCGGCGCATATTAATAACAGTGTTAAAGTTGTTTATGCGACCACCCTCAGTGTGACCTGTATGCCTGTTGATGAAGTATGCCTTGCATTCACTTATGTGTGTGTAGAAGACGCATATATCATGTGACAGAGGCCGGCACGCTGTTTGTATGGAGGAAAAGCAGACGTGACGACAGGTTGTAGAGGACGCAAAAGGCAGTGCCTTTAAGGCACGCCCCCAATATTGTTGTCCGGGTGGAAATTGGGAGAAATTCGGGAGAATGGTTGCCCCGGGAGACTTTCGAGAGGGGCACTGAAATTCGGGAGGGTTGGCAAGTATGAGTATTAGTGGTGAATGCGGTGTTACAGCGGCACCGCCGCTGCATAATACCGGCGGGCCAGCTCTAATGTTAATTTAATATTGCCTCAAGGGCCAAATGAAATTACATGGCGGGCCAAATTTGGCCCGCGGGCCAGAGTTTGACACCCATGGTGTAGGGGATAACATGCTCCCTTTCTGTAGAGAAGGTCTTATCTGTTTGGAACAACAGCTGTATTTCTGTTGGTCTAAATCCAAACAAAAAGAGTCAGCTTTTTGTTTGGATTTAGACCTCTTCTTGCTGATCCTATTGCCGCGTTGTAAGGGCTGGTGTCCTAAAGCTGTAGTAAAACCTGGCCAAGCACTATTCTGTCTCGGTGGTCCTTCTTACTCAACATAAATGTCATCCAAAAGAACTTGGGATTGACTAGTGTGTTTTACTCCCTGCGAGGAAGACTGGTCGCGCGCAACAGAACCCAAGTGTTTGCCCGTTTTCTTTCACCGGAACGAACCGTGTTGTTGTTCACCAAATGATTCCATAGCCAATGAGGGTAGCTGGTCAACAAAGGCTGGTGGTCTTCCACAAAGACTGCCTCCGTCGCATCCTACAACTGATCAGACTAGACAGGAGTCATAGTTATGGGCCCACTAGCTGCGAAAGCTAGCGCTCCAACAGACTCAATAACTCCAGTGAAGTTAAGAAACTGAAACAATACAAAACAAAGTGCCATCGTAAGTCAATAATACTAACAAACACTTGTAAGCGTGTTAGCATATTCACTAATGCTAACAACGCTGGCTTGATTACACGTACAAATATATATGAAAACACTACTACACATGGGACGGTTTGGTCAGTATTATTAATTTTTTGTTATATTGTAAAACTTTGCTTGGAGTAATGAATGAAGAACCCGTACGAGTAGAACGCCGTGGACGAACCAGAAAACAATATTGCAACCGGCAGCACCTGCAATGAGCAAACTCATCCAAAAAATGGCGTCGTAGCACAAACAATAACACGCCTTTTCAGTGTCTCTGCTGGTGTTCTATGAAAACTATTTGTTGAATACAAAACTATGGTCTTTAGCAACAAACAAAAAAATCCATTAATTAGCTACATTGTTTTAAAATCTGCAGGGTTCAAAGTTTGTGTAAAACGTAGGGGTGTCAAACTCAAATACAGCGTGGGCCAAAATTTAAAACTGAACAAAGCCGCGAGCCAAGGTTGAACAAAATAACCTTTAACGTCCTCGACGAGCTATCGTCACGTCCACTTTTCATCCATTCTAACATCGTTCAGACCTAGTCACAAGATATGTGCGGCTTCTGTACGCGCACACAAGCGAATGCAACGCATACTTCATCAACAGCGATACAGGTTACACTGAGTGTGCCAGTATAAAAAACTTTAACACTGTTAGAAATATGCGCCACACTGTGAATCCACACCAAACAAGAATGACAAACACATTTCGGGACAACATCCGCACCGTAACACAACATAAACACAACAGAACAAATACCCAGAATCCTTTGCTGCATTAACTCTTCCGGGACGCTACAAAATACACCCCCGTTACCACCAAACCTCCCCCCCACACACACACACACACCTTGTAGCGTCCCGGAAGAGTTAGTGCTGCAAAGGGTTCTGGTTTGGTGTGGATTCACAGTGTGGCGTATATTTCTAACAGTGTTAAAGTTTTTTATTCGGCTACCCTCAGTGTAACCTGCATCGCTGTTGATGAAGTATGCGTTGCATTCTAATGTGTGTGCGTGCAGAAGCCGCACATGTTATGTGACTGGGCCAGCACTCGTTGGGCTGGCTGGCTGGCGTTTGGAAGACTCCCGGGAGGATCGGCGGGCCAGCTTTAGTGTTAATTTAATATCGCCTCAAGGGCAAAGTGAAATTACACGGCGGGCCAAATTGGCCCGCGGGCCAGAGTTCGACACCCATGCTCTAGAAAATAGAGTAGAAAGACCATTTGTAATGATACGTTAGCATGTAGCATTGTTAGCGCACCATGACTACATTGATGAGATAAATAGGCTACGTATAATGCAGTATTTTTCAAAACCAGTGAAGTCGTCACGTTGTGTAACTCGTAAATAAAAACAGAATGCAATGATTTGCAAATCCTTTTCTACCTATATTCTATTGAATAGAATGCAAAGGACAAGATGTTTAATGTTCGAACTGGTAACCTTTGTTATTTTTTGCAAATATTAGCTAATTTGGAATTTGATTCTGGCAAAAAAAAAAAGACTGAAAAAGTTGAGGAAACACTTATTTGGAACATCCCAAAGGTGAACAGGCTTGATTGTACAGATATGGTGTTGTTTCTGGTTGGGCAAGTATGCCTGGCGCGCCTCCTACAGCGCCTTGGGTCAGCTGCAGGGTCACCAGCCGGGGACCACCGCTCATTGGAGTTTCGCTCTCTTTAACCCCGGAACTTCTCCTGGTGGCCGACTCATCTTATTGCCTCGACCCCCAGTACTTATCCCTCCTCCTCAGCCACAACCAGAAGTTTCCATTTTCTGCTTCCTCAGCAAGGGCCTTGGTTTCCCTTTGGAGCTTAGCCCCAGTCGTTCCCACATCTCGGAGCAGCCTTGTTGTTGATGAACCTGCAGCCAGATCTGCATACTTGGCTGCTTTGCGCTCGTAGGCTGCCTGGACTTCCTCCTCCCAGGGGATGGTGAGCTCTATCAGCATGGCAGACTTGGTAGCAGCAGACCACAGCACGATGTCTGCATGGGCGAAGTGAAGTGGTGGTGATCTCACGGGGGAACTGGAGCTGTTTGCTGATGTCGGCCCTCATACTCCAGTACCTTGCCAGAGAGAGGACACTGCGGGGGCCTTGTCGGCTGGTCTTTGCCTTCCCCTGGCCTCACAAACATGACAGGAAGCTGCCTGGCTATGGTCTGGCTGTCGGCCTCTCGTCTACTGCTCTCCAGGACTTCGGCCAGTTTCATCAGGACTTGATCATGGTCAAATGTAGAGAGTAATTTCAACTTTAACTTTTAACTTTATGTGGAACAAAAGGAAATGTTTCAGATATAAATAAAAAAAATCATAACATGACCCCTAAAAAGGCGCTCGACTTCAAACGAGCTACAATCTTGCCCTCTTCCTGGTACGACCGTGCAAGTTAGCCCCCACTAAGACACACGCACAGAACAAAAAGATAAAGTTACGTTACAAAAGCGTATTATTTCACTGACAAGAAAAATATAGCATCCATGTTTAAATTGCTAGCAACAAACAAACAGAGCTCCATTGTATTTTCACTATGGATGTCTATAAGTTAACACAAAAACGGGTTAACAAAATGTTCCTTTAACAGCACAATTTTTTTAACGCACATTTAACCGGCATCCAGTGTGACACTCAGTCCATACCGTAGTGGTGGAAAATCAGCGGCCTTAGAGTTGATGTTGTGTCACAGAAATTAATAGAAAGCATCCACCCATCCATCCATTTTCTACCGCTTATTCCCTTTGGGGTCGCGGGGGGCGCTGGAGCCTATCTCAGCTACAATCGGGCGGAAGGCGATGTACACCCTGGACAAGTCGCCACCTCATCGCAGAGCGAATAGAAAGCAGAAAAGGGCAAAGAAAAAGGTACCGTATTTTTCGGACTATAAGTCGCAGTTTTTTTTCATAGTTTGCCCGGGCTACAGTGCCACTTATATATGTTTTTTTCCTACTTAATTATGCATTTTCGGCAGGTGCGACTTATACTCCGGTGCGACTTATACTCCGAAAAATACGGTATATTGAGTGGTAAGTTTAGCTTTGAAACTGTTTGAGTTTGAGTTTATTTCGAACATGCAAGCATACAACATGATACATCACAATTTCCAGTTTCTCTTTTCAACATGTTCGAAAAGGAGTAGGAAGAAGGAGAGCTTTTTTAACCCTACCCCTTTTCTTTTACATAACAGTTGCTAAAATTTTTGTTCACTTCCTGTTCTCAATTTATTCACAATATACTCCATAAGTAATCACAATAAAAATAAATAAATAAATAATAATTGGTGAAGTAAGTCATATTTCATATGATGAGTAAGATAAGTAAGATTATTTTGAGAATGAAAGAATGAGCAAAGATCAAATTTATTTCCATCCACTGTCGCTGTGAGTTGAGTTATCACCGGAGTTTTTAGCTGCTAGCAGCAGCGTTGCCAAGTTTGCGTATTAAAAATATTTTGGTCGACGATGCTTACAAACTTTGTGAGTCACAGGTTGTGTTCTTTGAGCCTGTTTTTCTTAACTTGTTTCTTATTTCGGCTTGCTTTTCTGTCACCAAAATAAAAGCAAAACACGACTGCATCAGTCATTAAAGGCCTACTGAAACCCACTACTACCGACCACGCAGTCTGATAGTTTGATGAAATCTTAACATTGCAACACATTCCAATATGGCCGCGTTAGCTTACTATAGTACAATTTTAAATTTCTCGTGAAATATCCTGCTGAAAACGTCTCGGTATGATGACGCCGGCACGTGACGTCATGGATTGTAGAGGACATTTTGGGACAGCTTGGTGGCCAGCTATTAAGTCGTCTGTTTTCATCGCAAAATTCCACAGTATTCTGGACATCTGTGTTGGTGAATCTTTTGCAATTTGTTCAATGAACAATGGAGACAGCAAAGAAGAAAGCTGTAGGTGGGAAGCGGTGTATTGCGGCCAACTGCAGCAACAACACAAACACAGCCGGTGTTTCATTGTTTACATTCCCGGAAGATGACAGTCAAGCTTTACCATTGGCCTGTGGAGAACTGGGACAACAGAGACTCTTACCAGGAGGACTTTGAGTTGGATGCGCAGACGCGGTACCGTGAGTACGCACGCAGCTGCGGCTTCCAAACATTTGATCGCTTGCCCGTACGTGCGTGCCGCTATGTGCATGTCACGTACATAACTTTGGGGACTTTGGGGAAATATGTGCTGTATTAACTTTGGGGAGGTGAACGGTACTTTGGGCTGTGGGATTGAGTGTGTTGTGCAGGTGTTTTGAGTTGTATTGGCGGGTTATATGGACGGGAGGGGGGAGGTGTTTGTTATGCGCGATTCATTTGTGGCATATTAAATATAAGCCTGGTTGTGTTGTGGCTAATAGAGTATATATATGTCTTGTGTTTATTTACTGTTTTAGTAATTCCCAGCTGAATATCAGGTCCCACCCGCCTCTCACAGCATCTTCCCTATCTGAATCGCTCCCACTGCCCTCTAGTCCTTCACTCTCACTTTCCTCATCCACAAATCTTTCATCCTCGCTCAAATTAATGGGGAAATCGTCACTTTCTCGGTCCGAATCGCTCTCGCTGCTGGTGGCCATGATTGTAAACAATGTGCAGATGTGAGGAGCTCCACAACCTGTGACGTCACGCTACTCGTCTGCTACTTCCGATACAGGCAAGGCTTTTTTATCAGCGACCAAAAGTTGTTCGATGTTCTCTACTAAATCCTTTCAGCAAAAATATGGCATTATCGCGAAATGATCAAGTATGACACATAGAATGGACCTGCTATCCCCGTTTAAAAAAGAAAATCGCATTTCGGTAGGCCTTTAAGTTTGTCCTTTTAGACATATTGTTTCCTGGTTATCGTGTTGACGTCTCAAAATGAGTGAAACAAGTGAGAATTATTGGGAGTAAGTGTGGATAACTACGTTAATAATATAATTTAAAATATATATATATATTTTTATAATGGGAAAAAGAGATCACTAAAGGACTGGATTATACCCCAGATAGAAAATGTCTGTTAAAGAGTGTGTCCATTTTGTGTTGAACGGTTTAAAACAGCATAATGTTTAATATTTGCATAAATCAAAGAACATGTCCAGTCACAAGTTGGGTTCACATTTTAATACGGTACACTTATTACGGATAAACATTTTTAAAAAGGCCATATGTGGTTAATTGCGATTAAATTAAGAGAAAACTATGGACAAATTTGATTAATCGCGATCAGTGTTCCGAAAAACAACTTTACATAATAACGATGTTAGTAATGTTAGAGAGTTCCGGTCGGACTGTTTTTTTACGGGACACATTTCCGTGTTATTGCACTAGTGAGCCACGGATGAGGAGATGCTGCTCCGTTATTGATTGAAGTAAAGTCTGAATGTCATTAAGGAAGTGTTTTACATTTAGAAAAAATAATAATATTATGACTCCTTTAATGCGCCTTATAATCTGATGCGCATTTTGTATGAAAATAGACCTGACTAGACCCGCTCATCGGCAGTGCGCCTTATAATCCGGTGCGCCCTATGGTCCAGAAAAATGGTAACTTTTTACTAGTGGAAGTGGCAGCCACCCCACGCACACACACACGCACTACTATTACTACGGGAGAATAATGAACATTCAATAAAGTCACAATCATCAACAATAATAATCCTATAATACCCCTTTTGCGGACAAGGAGAGACATTGCCATTGACGCACCTTCAACTGCTTAATTAACTATCAGTGAAAACATTCCACAGGCGCTGCAACAAGCGCACCCTTGCTGACATCACGCTTCACCTGGCCACAGGCACCACCTTTTAAAGGCACATACTTGCACGCTCTTCTCTCATGAAACATCTCTCAACTGCATACACCAAATTTTCCCGAGTAACTAATTGCATCTTTCAACTAATAATTCCGTTAGTAATTCAAATACGATATTTTTCAGACTATAAGCAGCTACTTTTTTCCTTAGCTATGAACCATGCGGCTTATAAAACGGTGCGTCTAGTTAATGGATTTCTCTTCCCTTACGGCCTGTAATGTTTTATATTTAACAAATATTTTTCAACCCCGACAGAAAAGGAGTGTTAATGTTGGAACTTTCGGATGAGTTCGCTCGCTGCAGGTGCTGCGGTTAGAAAATGTACTTCCTGTTTCGTCCCGTGAACCAGAAGTACGTACATCATGTTTCGTCCACTACTGGACTCTAGAAAGAGGTTCCGCAGCCTCCGAAGCAGAACCTCCAGGTTCTGTACAGCTTCTTCCCTCAGGCCGTAAGACTCTTGAACGCATCATAAAATTATCCTCTCAACTCCCCCCAAAATGGATTAACTCGCTGGAATAAAAAAGACAATATAACATACATCCATAAACGTGGACGCATGTGAAAAAGTGCTGTATATTTATCTGTACAGTAATCTATTTATTTATTTATATATATTTATATATATTTCCATCCATCCATCTTCTTCCGCTTATCCGAGGTCGGGTCGCGGGGTCAGCAGCTTAAGCAGGGAAGCCCAGACTTCCCTCTCCCCAGCCACTTCGTCCAGCTCCTCCCGGGGGATCCCGAGGCGTTCCCAGGCCAGCCGGGAGAGATAGTCTTCCCAGCGTGTCCTGGGTCTTCCCCGTGGCCTCCTACCGGTCGGACATGCCCGAAACACCTTCCTAGGGAGGCGTTCGGGTGGCATCCTGACCAGATGCCCGAACCACCTCATCTGGCTCCTCTCGATGTGGAGGAGCAGCGGCTTTACTTTGAGCTCCCCCCGAATGACAGAGCTTCTCACCCTATCTCTAAGGGAGAGCCCCGCCACTCGGCGGAGGAAACTCATTTCGGCCGCTTGTACCCGTGATCTTGTCCTTTCGGTCATGACCCAAAGCTCATGACCATAGGTGAGGATGGGAACGTAGATCGACCGGTAAATCGAGAGCTTTGCCTTCCGGCTCAGCTCCTTCTTCACCACAACGGATCGATAGAGCGTCCGCATTACTGAAGACGCCGCACCGATCCGCCTGTCGATCTCACGATCCACTCTTCCCCCACTCGTGAACAAGATATACATATTTATTTATTTTATATATATATATTATTTATATATATTTATTTATTTATATATGCACCGTATTGCTTTTTTATCCTGCACTACCATAAGCTTATGTAACGAAATTTCGTTCTTATCTGTGCTGTAAAGTTCAAATTTGAATGACAATAAAAAGGAAGTCTAAGTCTAAGTCTAAGTCTGTTCGTCTATAGCGTTTCTGCTCAAAAGGACTCTTCATTCATCACTCCGAACAACGTTGGTAAGTTTTACAATATAACTAAAACAATTCATACTGACTAAACCATCTCGTGTGTTGTCCGTAGGAGTGCTTTCATAATGTTTTGTTTTAGTTTAAAACTCCCTTAGTTCTGTTTCAGCACCACTGGGTTGGTGTTCCTGATTGCCATGGGTGCTGATTATTTTCACCTGCCTCTGATTAGTGGTCGGGACGCTCACCTGCTCCCGGGCACTAATCAGAGAGCTATTTATACCTACCTCACACTTGGTCTGGCTAGTTTGTTTGCTTAATGCAATATTTACGATTGCTTCGTGTTCTTGTTTTCTATGCTAAGCTTTGCCACAGCTTCCCGTGCTATCAGTACGCGTTTCTGTTTGTTCGTATTCTTGACTGATTGATGAAAAAATAAATAATTTTCTACCTGCACACTGCTTCCGGAGGTCCGTCCGCATCTTGGGGAAACGACCCACTCGTAACGCGTGCTTTTTGTAATGTAGTCAAGCTAGTCTCGTTAGCATGAGTGAACATGCTAACACATTTACAAGTGGCTGTTTTAGTTTTACCAATGTCACGGCGCGGGCTCGAACCCGCTTTTCTCCGGCAGCTGGGTCTGCCAGCACTTCCGTTGGCATCGCGTCGAGACACGCCCCTGCTCGCGCTGTCCGAATCATACCTACATGCCGACAAGGCTGTGGGCGATCAGCAATCAACACAACTGGGACTGATGAGGACGAGCTGTATATAGACCAGTGGACCCAAGGAACTTAATATCCTATCGTGTACCGTAAGCCGACTACCCAGCTTTATGCTCTCTCTCTCTCTGCGTTTACCCTCCGTGCTTTCATTGTTCTTCCTTGTGGTCCTCCCCAGCAGTCTGCCTTCGACGAGCTGTGCGTCTCGTCAGCCGTAGCTTTCTTTGCTTCCCGGACCGCCTCTTCGATCCTCGACCCGCGCTTGGACACGGACCTCCTACGACCCCGCCATTCGCCCTGACCATCTGCCTGCCTTCACGGACTGCCTTCATGTCTTGTCCCTCCTCTCGAGTCAACACTAGGTAAAACACTCAGGTAATTACCCACACCTAGTCCAACACCACACACTCTTGGTTTTTGGTCACACTCCATTCTCTTGCCTAGTTCATATACAAACCCTGTTTCCATATGAGTTGGGAAATTGTGTTAGATGTAAATATAAACGGAATGCAATGATTTGCAAATCATTTTCAACCCATATTCAGTTGAATATGCTACAAAGACAACATATTTGATGTTCAAACTGATAAACATTTTGTTTTTGCAAATAATCGATAACTTTAGAATTTGATGCCAGCAACACGTGACAAAGAAGTTGGGAAAGGTGGCAATAAATACTGATAAAGTTGAGGAATGCTCATCAAACACTTATTTGGAACATCCCACAGGTGAACAGGCAAATTGGGAACAGGTGGGTGCCATGATTGGGTATAAAAGTAGATTCCATGAAATGCTCAGTCATTCACAAACAAGGATGGGGCGAGGGTCACCACTTTGTCAACAAATGCATGAGCAAATTGTTGAACAGTTTAAGAAAAACCTTTCTCAACCAGCTATTGCTAGGAATTTAGGGATTTCACCATCTACGGTCCGTGATATCATCAAAAGGTTCAGAGAATCTGGAGAAATCACTGCACGTAAGCAGCTAAGCCCGTGACCTTCGATCCCTCAGGCTGGACTGCATCAACAAGCGACATCAGTGTGTAAAGGATATCACCACATGGGCTCAGGAACACTTCAGAAACCCACTGTCAGTAACTAAAGTTGGTCGCTACATCTGTAAGTGCAAGTTAAAACTCTCCTATGCAAGGCGAAAACCGTTTATCAACAACACCCAGAAACGCCGTCGGCTTCGCTGAGCTTGAGCTCATCTAAGATGGACTGATGCAAAGTGGAAAAGTGTTCTGTGGTCTGACAAGTCCACATTTCAAATTGTTTTTGGAAACTGTGGACGTCGTGTCCTTCGGACCAAAGAGGAAATTAACCACCCGGATTGTTATAGGCGCAAAGTGGAAAAGCCAGCATCTGTGATGGTATGGGGGTGTATTAGTGCCCAAGACATGGGTAACTTACACATCTGTGAAGGCACCATTAATGCTGAAAGGTACATACAGGTTTTGGAGCAACATATGTTGCCAGCCAAGCAACGTTACCATGGATGCCCCTGCTTATTTCAGCAAGACAATGCCAAGCCACGTAATACATCAACGTGGCTTCATAGTAAAAGAGTGCGGGTACTAGACTGGCCTGCCTGTAGTCCAGACCTGTCTCCCATTGAAAATGTGTGCCGCATTATGAAGCCTAAAATACCACAATGGAGACCCCCGGACTGTTGAATAACTTAAGCTGTACATCAAGCAAGAATGGGCAAGAATTCCACCTGAGAAGCTTAAAAAATGTGTCTCCTCAGTTCCCAAACGTTTACTGAGTGTTAAAAGGAAAGGCCATGTAACACAGTGGTGAGCATGCCCTTTCCCAACTTCTTTGGCACGTGTTGCAGCCATGAAATTATAAGTTAATTAATATTTGCAAAAAAAAATAAAGTTTATGAGTTTGAACATCAAATATCATGTCTTTGTAGTGCATTCAATTGAATATGGGTTGAAAAGGATTTGCAAATCATTGTATTTCGTTTATATTTACATCTAACACAATTTCCCAACTCATATGGAAACAGGGTTTGTATAGATATATATATTTACTATTGTGTATTATTATATATATATTGTGCATATATACTGTATATATAATAAAGCATAGAGCAACATCACCCCCTTGTGGAACTGTGCCATCAGTACTCCCACAGCAAACATAACAACGAACCTACCGTGGCATTCTTTTTGTATTGTTTCTGTTTCAGAAATTCACCAAACGTCACCGTGGAGTCTGGTTGGCTGGTTGGAGAGCTAACACCCGCTCAGTGGCCGCGTGGTTAGAGTGTCCGCCCAGAGATCGGTACGTCGTGAGTTCAAACCCCGGCCGAGTCATACCAGAGACTATAAAAACGGGACCCATTACCTCCCTGCTTGGCACTCAGCATCAAGGGTTGGAATTGGGGGTTAAATCACCAAAAATTAATCCTGGGCGCGGCCACCGCTGCTGCTCACTGCTCTCCTCACTTCCCAGGGGGTCAACAAGGAATTTCACCACACCTAGTGTGTCTGTGACAATCATTGGTACTTTAACTTTAACAGCTAGTTTTTTGGGAAAGTATCGAGTATCTGTAATTGATCCCTTTTTTTGAAGGAATTTCCCCAAGACTGATCGAGATTAAGTAGTCTAATAGTTTGACAAACTAAATCATCGTTCTATTTGAGGCATTTATTTTCTATTTTTGTTGTCGCTGATGTCATCCAACGTGACGTGTTTGGCGTTGCCTGGTGCGGATGACGAATGTCTTGTTTGCTTGCAAAGTGAGGACCGCCGACAAGCTGCCAAGGCCGGGTGAGTGTTTCCACGGAGCTCCTTATTCCCTCCATACAGTGTCCTGACATGACACCCCCATTAACGGGGTTGCTTGTCAGTGTCAGCGGCTGCACGGCGGACATGGAGCAGCGGTGGTTTGGCGGGATCGTTGTTAGAAAGTCGGCGCTGGACATTCGCCTACATCGCCAGGGGCTCACGGCGCGTCCGGCTCAACACCGTCAGTAGAGAATAACAAGGTCGGTTTGTTTTCTCCAGATTGACCCGGGCGACTGTCCCTGTGCGAATGTCAGGCGTGCACCGTGACGGATAGCCAAACGAGGACTTGGGGCGAGGAGGAAGAGCAAATGAATTGATGGAAAGAGGCTGCGAGGGAGGGCTGGCAGATGGAGAGAGGCAGGAAGAAAGAGACGGGAAGAAGGGGAAGGTTTGTGTTTAATTAGCGACCCTGGAGAGAATCTTGCTTGAGCCAAGGAGGAACTTGGGATGTACTTTAATTGGCCCTCCTCTGAAGGGGAAGACAGGAGATGAGACAGAGAGAAACAGGACTTTTTGTCTGCTTGGCTGCTTGCTTTTTGTGCAAATGATAGCCTCATTTGCTTTTTTTTCTCTTGTATTATAAATAATACACTGGTTTATACTCGGAATACTAATACCGTATTTTTCGGAGTATAAGTCGCACCGGAGTATAAGTCGCACCTGCCGAAAATGCATAATAAAGAAGGAAAAAAACATATATAAGTCGCACTGGAGCCCGGCCAAACTATGAAAAAAACTGCGACTCATAGTCCGAAAAATACGGTACTCACACAAATGCCCAAAAAGTGTACTCAACCTCATCCTTCATTGGCTAACATCAGCACGTCACCTCTTTCGGCACAACATAATGGGACAATCTATCAGAAAAAAAAATCTTAATCGTGTGTGAAGTGAAGTGAATTATATTTATATAGCGCTTTTTCTCTAGTGACTCAAGGCGCTTTACATGGTGAAAGCCAATATCTAAGTTACATTTAAACCAGTGTGGGTGGCACTGGGAGCAGGTGGGTAAAGCGTCTTGCCCAAGGACACAACGGCAGTGACTAGGATGGCGGAAGCGGGGATCGAATCTGAAACCCTCAAGTTGCTCTATCAACCGAGCTATACCGCCCGGTAACTAGGGTTGAATGATAAATGGTAAATGGGTTATAACTGTATAGCGCTTTTCTACCTTCAAGGTACTCAAAGCACTTTGACACTATTTCCACATTCACCCATTCACACACACTTTCACACACTGATGGCGGGAGCTGCCATGCGAGGCCCTAACCACGACCCATCAGGAGCAAGGGTGAAGTGTCTTCCTCAAGGACACAACGGACGGGACTAAGTTGGTAGAAGCCGGGGATCGAACCAGGAACCCTCAGGTTGCTGGCACGGCCACTCTCCTAATGGCGCCAAACCGTCGGTACGGTATTGGTATAGTACCGCGATACGAGTGAATCATATTCGGTACTATACCGCCGCTAAAAAGTACCGGTCCCCCAGTCCCCCGTCGTATGAATGTATAGTAGCAGAACAATGGGGGCGGTATAGCTCGGTTGGTAGAGTGGCCATGCCAGCAACTTGAGGGTTCCAGGTTCGATCCCCGCTTCCGCCATCCTAGTCACTGCCGTTGTGTCCTTGGGCAAGACACTTTACCCACCTGCTCCCAGTGCCACCCACACTGGTTTAAATATAACCTAGATATTGGGTTTCAATATGTAAAGCGCTTTGAGTCACTAGAGAAAAGCGCTATATAAATATAATTCACCTCACACTTCACTAACAGAAAAATGTGTGTGTCATACACCTTAAGAAACTGAAGTAAATTAATCGACTCATGTTATGTTCAACATATGGTGAATGCTTATATTCAACTTGGAGAAAGCGAACCACCAGGTTTATGTAAATGATGCTTTAGAAGGAGCCTTAGTTGGACTGGAATTAGCTCTCTCACGAGAAGAAGCAATAAAACCAGGCTTCAGAATGCAAAAGTTATAGCTCTATCCGGGCGGAGAGATTCCATGTTCATCTTAAACGTCAACCTACAAGTTAAGGTATACATCTGTTGTCTTCCCAGTCACTTACACACGAACATCTCCTTACATGGTCAGGTTGTGCTGTCCTGACTTAGCACACACCCAGACAGAGAAAGAAGTAATATAAGACTGATTGTTTGGCTTCTCCAAGTTAGGAGTCCTTCATTTTATTTTTACCTAAGCTCCTCTGGGTACTGCAGACCTGTCTCAACCTACTCAGTGGCCTAGTGGTTAGAGCAGTGGTTCTTGACCTTGCTGGAGGTACCGAACCCCACCAGTTTCATATGCGCATTTACCGAACCCTCCTTTATTTTCAAATTCAAGACAAAGTTATTCTATGTTTTTGGTAACACTTTAGTATGGGGAACATATTTTAAGTAACAAAGACTAAATTTAGAGTTTGTTGGACACTAGGGGAACATATTCTAAGTAACAAAGACTTCATATAGAGTTATTTGGTTAGGATTCGGGTTAGGGGTAGAGGGTTAGGGCAGCGTTTCTCAAAGTGTGGGGCGCGCCCCACTGGTGGGGAATAGAGACATGACAGGTGGGGCGCGAGGAACGGGAGGGAATTTCACTTTAATTTTTTTTTTTTTTTTTTTAGATTTTTTTTTTTTTACTATGCTTTCATTTTCTATACACACTGTAAATCCCTTTGTGATTCTGTCTGTGAAATCCGCTATATAAATACATGTAAATTACTTATTTTTCCTGTAGGCTTTAAATTTCTAGGTAGGAGCAAAAGTTTGACAGACATAGCAACAGTAACTAATGGGGGCGGGGCTAAGCGGAACAAATTTGACGAGACAAGCGCAGCAAAATTAAAAGCTGTCCCACTGTCAAACGACACAGTTGCGAGACGTATATGCGACATTGCAAGACGATCTTGAGGAACAACTCGGAGACAAATGAAAAGAAAGTCGTTTTGCTTTACAAGTGGACGAAGCTACTGACAGCAATAAAGACTGCCTGTTCATCGCATACGTCCGCTTTGTGAATGGCGAGTCACTGTGCGAGGATTTGCTGTTTTGCAAATACATCAAAAATAGAGCCTCTGCTGATGAGCTGTTCAAGATAATGGATAGTTTCCTCAAAGAACACGACCTTAAATGGGAAAACTGTGTGGGCTTTTGCTCTGATGGCGCAATGACCATGGCAGGGTCAAGAAACAAGCTGCAGGCTCTAATAAAGAGGGTTGCGCCAAATGCGCATTGGACACACTGTGTCATTCACCGGGAAGCACTCGCGTCAAGGCAGCTCAGCCCCGAACTCAATGAGGTTTTAACAGATGTGAGCGCTGTAAATTTGATCAAAACACGACCACTGAAAGCGCGACTGTTCTCTGCACTGTGTGAGGAAATGGGAGCTGATCATACAGCCGTGCTGTTTCACCATACTTGCCAACCTTGAGACCTCCAATTTCGGGAGGTGGGGGTGGGGGGCGTGGTTGGGTGTGGGGGCGTGGTTAAGAGGGGAGGAGTATATTTACAGCTAGAATTCACCAAGTCAAGTATTTCACATATATATATATATATATATATATATATATATATAAGAAATACTTGACTTTCAGTGAATTCTAGCTATATATATATATATATATATATATAAGAAATACTTGACTTTCAGTGAATTCTAGCTATATATATATATATATATATATATATATATATACATATATATATATATATATATATATATATATATATATATATATATATATATATATATATATATATATATATATAAATAAGAGAAATACTTTGAATTTCAGTGTTCATTTATTTACACATATACACACACATAACACTCATCTACTCATTGTTGAATTGTCCATCCTTGTTCTATTCTCTGTCATTATTTTCCTAACCATGCTGAACACCCTCTCTGATGATCCATTCTGCTTCGTCTCCTTGTTGTGTGCGCAGTTGTGCACTACACTCTCTAAAAGCCCTAGATGTAATATCATGTCACATATGCATGTACATTAGATGGCAGTATTGCCCTGTTTAAGAGTGTCACAACATTGCTGTTTACAGCAGACGAACTGCTTTACGGTAGACGAAAACGTGACTGCTGTTGTTGTGTGTTGTTGCCGTGCTGGGAGGACGTTAATGAAACTGCCTAACAATAAACCCACATAAGAAACCAAGAACTCGCCCTCGATCATTCTACAGTTATAACGTGATTGGGCAGGCACGCTGTTTATATTGTGGGAAAGCGGACGTGAAAACATGCTGTCGACACGTCACTCAGGTACGCGTGAATTTCGGGAGATTTTCGGGAGAAAATTTGTCCCGGGAGGTTTTCGGGAGAAGCGCTGAATTTCGGGAGTCTCCCGGAAAATCCGGGAGGGTTGGCAAGTATGTGTTTCATAGTGAAGCAAGGTGGCTCTCCCGGGGCAAAGTGCTGTCACTTGCCCTGTCTTGCCAAATGCATAGCTCCTCCTTTTTTTTTGCAAAGATTGCAAAGTGGCACTTTTATTTTATTTATTTTGAACTTGATGCAAGTTATTTGATTTATTATTGAACTTGATGCAAGTTATAACACTTTTATTTGATTTATTATTGAACTTGATGCAAGTTATAACACTTTTATTTGATTTATTATTGAACTTGATGCAAGTTATAACACTTTTTTTGATTTATTATTGAACTTGATGCAAGTTATTTGATTTATTATTTAACTTGATGAAAGTTATACCAGGCAGCACAGTGGAAGAGGGGTTAGTGCATCTGCCTCATAATACGAAGGTCCTGAGTAGTCTTGGGTTCAATCCCGGGCTCGGGATCTTTCTGTGTGGAGTTTGCATGTTCTCCCCGTGACTGCGTGGGTTCCCTCCGGGTACTCCGGCTTCCTCCCACCTCCAAAGACATGCACCTGGGGATAGGTTGATTGGCAACACTATATTGGCCCTAGTGTGTGAATGTGAGTGTGAATGTTGTCTGTCTATCTGTGTTGGGCCTGCGATGAGGTGGCGACTTGTCCAGGGTGTACCCCGCCTTCCGCCCGATTGTAGCTGAGATAGGCTCCAGCGCCCCCCGCGACCCCAAAGGGAATAAGCGGTAGAAAATGGATGGATGGATGGGCAAGTTATACCACAGCTGCACAGTTATTTTATTTATTATTGAACTTGATGTTATTTTATGTTATTGAGTTTGAATGTATACAACTTGATGTTAGTTGATGTTCAATAAATTTGAAAATGTTAAGCTTGGCATTAGCGTTCTGTTGGAGCGATGGGGGCAGGTGGGGCTTGAAAACTCCCCCTTGTCCAAAGTGGGGGATGACAAAAAAAGTTTGAGAACCACTGGGATAGGGCCAGGATTAGAGGGTTAGGGTTATAATAAGGCCATGCCGAATAAGACATTAATAAGTACTTAATAATGACTAGTTAAGCGCCAATATGTTACTAATGTGCATGTTAATAAGCAACTAATTAATGGTGAATATGTTCCCCATACTAAAGTGTTACCATGTTTTTTTACTGGTGCACAAAATGAACCATGCATGAACATCACCTTGTTCAAACAACAAAACCAACACAGTGCATAAACTCACAACAAATTACACACTTGCAAATCAGTCTGACTGCTGTTGCCGTATCCGTAATACGCCTATAGGGAGAAGTTTTTATATACACGATGAGTCGGGTGTGTTATGACCTCTGCCGAACCCCTGAGCCCGACTCACCGAACCCCTAGGGTTCGATCGAACCCAGGTTAAGAACCAGTGGGTTAGAGTGTTCGCCCTGAGATCGGTAGGTTGTGAGTTCAAACCCCGGCCGAGTCATACCATCCATCCATAATAATAATAATAATAATACCTGGGATTTATATAGCGCTTTTCTAAGTACCCAAAGTCGATTTACATGTAGAACCCATCATTCATTCACACCTGGTGGTGGTAAGCTACTTTCATAGCCACAGCTGCCCTGGGGTAGACTGACGGAAGCGTGGCTGCAATTTGCGCCAACGGCCCCTCCGACCACCACCTATCATTCATCATTCAATTCACCGGTGTGAGTGGCACCGGGGGCAAAGGGTGAAGTGTCCCGCCCAAGGACACAACGGCAGCGATATTTGGATGGTAAGAGGCGGGGAGCGAACCTGCAACCCTCAGGTTTCTGGCACGGTTGCTCTACCCACTACGCCATGCCGCCATCTTCCTCTTTAGGCAGCAGCCTAAGCAGGGAAGCCCAGACTTCCCTCCCCCTAGCCACTTGGTCCAGCTCTTCCCGGGGAATCCCGAGGCGTTCCCAGGCCAGCCGGGAGACATAGTCTTCCCAACATGTCCTGGGTCTTCCCCGTGGCTTCCTACCGGTCGGACGTGCCCTAAACACCTCCCTAGGGAGGCGTTGGGGAGGAGACCCTACCTCAAGTGGAGGAGTTCAAGTACCTCGGAGTCTTGTTCACGAGTGAGGGAAGAGTGGATCGTGAGATCGACAGGCGGATCGGTGCGGCGTCTTCAGTAATGCGGACGCTGTATCGATCCGTTGTGGTGAAGAAGGAGCTGAGCCGGAAGGCAAAGCTCTCAATTTACCGGTCGATCTACGTTCCCATCCTTACCTATGGTCATGAGCTTTGGGTTATGACCGAAAGGACAAGATCACGGGTACAAGCGGCCGAAATGAGTTTCCTCCGCCGGGTGGCGGGGCTCTCCCTTAGAGATAGGGTGAGAAGCTCTGTCATCCGGGAGGAACTCAAAGTAAAGCCGCCAAATTTCACCACACCTAGTGTGTGTGTGACAATCATTGGTACTTTAACTTTAACTTTAACTTAATGACGCTGGCTTGTAATAAAACAACTTTTTGTCCGGCAAAGTCGTCTCTTTTGATCCAGCCGCACTGCCCTGTCGCCCTCCTGCTCGGGAGGGGGAGACAAGACCAGAAATACACTTCAAGACAAACCGTAAATAAGCCAGTATGGAACGCTGGTTAGCTTAATGCTCACCTGCTAGCTGCCCAGAATGGAGGCGTCTCTCATTACTCTGTGTTTGAGGAGTTGAGACAACGCACAGAAATGATGCACAGGTTGGATACCGATACCGTATCATCAGTAATACACCATCACTAGTGTCTAAATGTTAGCTTATCCACATTACCTTGAAGAATAGACAAGAAAAGGAAGCAAACATGTTACTGCATTGTTTTCTCCAGCCCTCCTTGCAAAGGAAAAGCACCCCCCGATGAGCTGTATTTTGATGTTCAGGCATGTCCTCTGATGGTCTCAGTAAGAGGGCCAAATGTCTCACAGGCAAATCTTCCATTTGCCAGGCGAAAGAATGAATTCCTCCCCACAGACACGCAACAAAACGGGGGAGCAGATGTTCACCGTGATTTATGCGCTGCAAAGTCGCTTTGGACCGACTGAGGTGATTAGAATGTTCTGTTTGGTAATGGGCCTACAGTAGAAAACAACACCGCGTACAAGACATTGTATACATAAACTTACTGTATTGTTCGGACCATAGGGCGCACCGGATTATACAGCGCACTCTCAATGAGTGGATCTATTTAGGTCTGTTTTCATACAAAAGGCGCTCTAGATTTTAAAGTGCACTAAAAGCTGTCTCATTTTTTTTTGTCACAACATTGCTGTTTACGGCAGACGAACTTCTTTAGGGTAGACGAAAACGTGACTGCTGTTGTTGTGTGTTGTTGCCGCACTGGGAGGACGTTAATGAAACTGCCTAACAATAAACCCACATAAGAAACCAATAACTCGCCCTCATGATTGGGCAGGAACGCTGTTTATATGTGGGAAAGCGGACGTGAAAACAGGCTGTCGACACGTCACTCAGGTCCGCCTAAATTTCGGGAGATTTTCGGGAGAAAATTTGTCCCGGGAGGTTTTCGGGAGAGGCGCTGAATTTCGGGAGTCTCCCGGAAAATCCGGGAGGGTTGGCAAGTATGTCATACACCATCACCAGCATCACCTTCTCCGGCCACGACATTCACCTCTCATCCTCACTCACTAATCTGGGTGTTAGAATGGACCCTCACTTGACCTTTGAGGCTCAAATAAAACAACTGTGCAAGACCTCCTTCTACCACTTCAGAAACATTGCTAAACGCCGCACCTCACTCACTCTCTCTGATGCCGAGAGGCTCGTCCACGCCTTTGAATCCTCCAGGCTAGACTACTGCAACGCGCTTCTTGTCGGGATCCCCAGCAAGAACATCCAGAAGCTGCAGTACTTACAGAATAGTGCTGCTTGGATCCTGATGAGAGTGCGGAAATATGACGACATCACCCCAATTCTCAAATCCCTTCACTGGCTTCCTGTTCCACTCAGGATTGAATTCAAAGTCTCCCTGCTAACACCAGTGCTTCCATGGAAATGCCCCCCTCTACCTCAAAGAAATACTCACCCCCAAATCCTCCACACGACACCTCCGATCCGGACAGGCTAACCTCCTCCAACCTCCGAGGACAAAGCTACGAACAATGGGAGACCGGGCTTTCTGCTCCACCGCTCCCAGTCTGTGGAACGCTCTCCCTGACCACCTGAGGGCACCACAGACTGTGGATGCTTTTAAAAAAGGCTTAAAAGCCCTTCTTTTTTTTTTTTTTTTTAAAAAGCCTTGTTTTAGATATGTGCATACTAGCTATAGCTATTTGGCTGTTCTAGTTTTTATTTTTATTTATTTCCTTATCTTTTTTTTTTTTTTTAATACACTGTAGCACTTTGAGATTGTTTACTCAATATAAAGTGATTTTTTAAAAGAAAATCTATTATTATTTTTATTATCATTATTATTATTTATTTACCATAAATCAGTCAGGCAGGAATACAAAAATATAGGAAACGTGCCGATTGCACGGGAAGCTGTGGTAAGCTAAAGGAAATGCTTAGCATGGAACAAGGAAGCAAGAAATCAACGTAAATGTTGCGTGAAGCAAACAAGACACCCAGGCCGAGTCTGGCGAAAGGCAGGAATAAATAGCTCTATGTTTAGTGCAGGGGAGCGTCCCGAACACTAATCAGAGGCAGGTGAAAATAATCAGCACCCATGGCAACCAAGAAAACACAAACCCAGGGGTGCTGAAACAGAACTAAAGGTGTCTTATACTAAACAAAACATGATCCGTTGCCCGGATCATGTTTTGTTCTGTTAGTTTTGACTACCTCAGTTCTGTTTTCCGCACCCCTGGGTTTGTGTTTCAGATGCCAAGACTGCAGATTAGTTCCACCTGTCTCTGATTAGTGTTCGGGACGCTCACCTGCTCCTGGTCACTAATCAGAGAGCTATTTATTCCCGTTTCTTTCTACAATCAGTCTGGCTTCCTTGTTTGCATCACGCAACGGTTTACGACGGCTATAGTTTTTCCTGTTTGTATGCTAGCTTCCACCCTAGGCTCTTTCTTAGCTTTGCCACCTGTGCTATCGGCACATTTTTGTTTTTTCCTGTTATTTCCTGCATGATTTATGAGAAATAAATCATATCCTACCTGCACCATGTCCGGAGTTCCTGCTGTATCCAGGGAGAACGACCTCCGCATAAACCACCATTACATAACATGTAATGGTGGTTATTTGGTCAACATGTCACATAAATTATGTTTTACACACCATCTTTAAGCCATTTTCTGACCGTCTCTTAAGGATGCACCGTTTTGTGGGCGGTCTTATTTTTGTGGCTCCACTTCGACAGCGTCTTCTCCGTGTCATCTTAGTAGTACTGGTTGTAGTTTTTAGCGCTTCCATAGCGAGCCTACTGACAGACATAAGTAAGAACTGTACACTACTTTATATTAGAAATGGTAACAGCGCAGGATGAATGCCCCACAACAAGAGGATAGAGAAAAAGAAGGAGTTTATTGACTATGGCATCGTTGTGCGCACATTTACACAACAATACACAACAACAGGAACCAATAGGTAAAAAAATTTGATTTTACATAATATTGCGAAACAAAATGCCAAATAATATGTCTCCTAATAAGTGCCATTTAAGGTCCTTATGCACACACCATAATAATACCCGTATGTTGAAGCACAGTACGTCTGACTAGGTAGCCGTAATGTGCCGACAATCCACCAAGAGGTGCGGCTTTGTAGCTTACCAAAGTCGTATTAAAACATTTTGACACATTTTTGAGTGCAATGTGTAATGTTCCATCTCAGTGAAACATCCAGGTTTTGTTTTTCCTTGCTTGCGTCATTTATTGAAAAACAGTCGTCAACCTGCAACCCACACATACTGTTAATGTGCGACTGCCATTTGCTGGACACACAAATTATTGTACCACATAAAATCGCAAGGCGATTAAAAAAATATTAATAATAAAACAAAAGAAAATGCACCCATGAGAGAGTGAGAAAATATGCGACTAGAAAAAAGGAACAGAAGAAGGCAAGTGCAGCTAAAAAGGGCACAAGACTTATTTTGTAGCATGAACACGTGAGGCATGAGGTTAAGCGGAATACAGTACTGGACTGAAATAAGAGACTGATTGGCAACCGGGTACAGATATGTCCCAGTTGCCAATCAAGGACAAGTGTGTGAGCCAGTACTCAATGAACAGACAGAGGAAGTGAAAATACAAAATAGTTTAGTTCAGTTTGTTATTATTTCTTCGGTCAGGAGTCAACAAAATAAACGAAAACAATTTTACACTCATAAACTCATAAATTGACAATTTTACAGACCGAAAGGGTTTAGGCTGAAGATAAGCACTTATTTCGCTTAACCCTATTAACAAACTGAAATACAAGATGTAGTAAAACTAGGAAACATCGATCTTGAGCTTCATAGAAATGTTAAATTTCCTTTACACAACATATTACGAATACACTTTGTACACAGCATAAAAAGTGTTCAAATAAATACACAGTAAATACATAGACCAACAATTGTGAAATATTCATGTACGCCATGTTGGTTAAATATTTGTACCAATAATATACTATATACTGTACAAACATTTATGTTTCCATTATTATTTGTGCACCACATTTAGTTTCGTTATTAACATGATCATAGTAATAACAACTGGTGTTGATTCAAGAGCGATATATATTTTTCTAAGACATTGGTCTTAAAGGTTTTTTTTTAATTAGTGAATTGAACTGGAACAGTTTAATAACATTGTAATGCAGGCTGAAGCACCCTGACAGAAACACATCTACTTTTTAAACTAATTCTCTTGTTTGCTTTCCGAAAGACAAATGAACCTCTGAGATCGTATGGACTCTCCCTGGTTTTGAACCTCTCCTGGAGACACTTGGGCAGCATGCGATTATGACCTTCATACGTCACACTGAGATCAACAACATCATGTAGTTTAAATATTTTTTATCTAATGAAAAGAACATTGGTATGAGTATAATAATCCGCATAGTTTACAATTCTAATGGCTTTCTTTTGAAGTAAGAAAATTGAGTTGATGTTTGATTTATAATCATTACCCCAGATTTCAACACATTAATTGAGATATGGAAGTACGAAATAATTATATCTAACATGTTAAGAGCATTTTGATTTACAGAGTTTTTAATGTTATATATATCGTATTTTTCGGACGATAAGGCGCACTTAAAATCTTTTCATTTTCTCAAAACTCGACAGTGCACCTTATAACCCGGTGCGCCTAATGTACGAAATAATTTTGGTTGTGCTTACCGACATCCAAGCTACTTTATTTGGTACATAGTGAAATGATAAGTGTGACCAGTAGATGGCAGTCACACATAAGAGATACGTGTAGACTGCAATATGACTCAAGTAAACAACATCAAAATGTTGTGTGTTCCATTGAAAATATAGAACATTACACACGGCGCTCAAAAATCTATCAAAATGTTTTAGTACGACTTTGGTAAGCTATGAAGCCGCACCGCTTGATGGATTGTACTGTGCTTCAAAATATGAGTATTATTATGGTGTGTGTATAATCAATCAATCAATCAATCAATGTTTATTTATATAGCCCTAAATCACAAGTGTCTCAAAGGGCTGCACAAGCCACAACGACATCCTCGGTACAAAGCCCACATAAGGGCAAGGAAAAACTCACCCCAGTGGGACGTCGATGTGAATGACTATGAGAAACCTTGGAGAGGACCGCATATGTGGGTAACCCCCCCCCCCTCTAGGGAGACCGAATGCAATGGATGTCGAGTGGGTCTAACATAATATTGTGAGAGTCCAGTCCATAGTGGATCCAGCATAACAGTAAGAGTCCAGTCCACAGTGGGGTCAGCAGGAAACCATCCCGAGCGGAGACGGGTCAGCAGCGCAGAGATGTTCCCAACCGATATACAGGCGAGCGGTCCACCCCGGGTCCCGACCCCGGACAGCCAGCACCCCATCCATGGCCACCGGATCTGTGTGTCTCCCCTTCCACAAGAGATAGGGGGGAGCAGAGGAGAAAAGAAAAGAAACGGCAGATCAACTGGTCTAAAAAAGGGGGGCTATTCAAAGGCTAGAGTATACAAATGAGTTTTGAGATGGGACTTAAATGTTTCTACTGAGGTAGCATCTCTAACTGTTACCGGGAGGGCATTCCATAGTGCTGGAGCCCGAATAGAAAACGCTCTACAGCCCGCAGACTTTTTTTGGGCTCTGGGAATCACTAATAAGTATAAGGTAAGACATATTATCTGGCTTTTGCATATTATGCAAAAGCAACTTTTCTTACCTTCTGGTACCTGCTGATCTGTATTTGGGATCTGCATAAGTCCTAAAAATGTGCGTTTGTAGTCCGTGGCGACACCTTAGTCAATAAGCTTCTTCTTTTTCTCTATCTTCTAGTTATGGGACATTCTTCCTCTGCTGTTGCCATTTCTAATATAAAGTAGTGTAAAGTTCTTACTTATATCAGTCAATAAACTCTCTATGAAAGCGCTAAAACATACCGGTATAGTGAGTTTACATTATTCACCCAAGGAACTTTAGTTATTAGAGAGTTCCAGTCAGACATTTTTTCACGAGACACATTTCCGGCATTGAAATTGTTGCACTAGTGAGCCACGGATGAGGAGGTGGAGTTATTGAGTCTGTTAAGCTGATTGGAGAGCTAGCTTCTGTAGCTAGTAGGTCCATAATGATGACTTCTGTTTTGTTTGATCAGCCGTTTTACTGCCGTGTGACAGGCACAGTTTGGAAACAATTAAGTTATGTAAATAAACATTTATAAAATATTTTGTACTAGTATATATCTGTAGCTTATAGTCCTGGGTGGCTAATATATGTAAAAATGTCTCTTAAATTTGGTGGGTGTGGCTTAAATACTCTATAGCCCGGAAAATACAGTACAAGATAAGGTGGCAAGAAATACTTCGATAATGACTCAAGCAAAATATGTTCTGGACGAAAAAATACTACATATTCTGTACTGTTTGCTCGTGCTACCATATCTGAGTTATTGTGTAGAAATATCGGGAAATAACTACAAAAGTGCACTTCAATCACAAATACCGTTATAAATGAGGTCAGTTAGAATAATACATAATGTTGGCTATATGTTGCAATCATTTATTTATTAACTCAAAAATATTGAAATGTAATGATTTGGTGCATTTGAAAACAGCTCAAATGCAAACTGACATGCTAGAAATTGCTACGAAATGGAAAAAGGGTGGGATTAAAGGCCTATTGAAACCCACTACTACCGACCACACAGTCTGATAGTTTATATATCAAAGATGAAATCTTAACATCGCAACACATGCCAATACGGCCGGGTTAGTTTACTAAAGTGCAATTTTAAATTTCGCGCGACATATCCTGCTGAAAACGTCTCGGTATGATGACGTCAGCGCGTGACGTTGCGGATTGTAGAGGACATTTTGGGACAGCATGGTGGCCAGCTATTAAGTCGTCTGTTTCATCACAAAATTCCACAGTATTCTGGACATCTGTGTTGGTGAATCTTTTGCAATTTGTTCAATGAACAATGGAGACAGCAAAGAAGAAAGCTGTAGGAGGGAAGCGGTGTACTGCGGCCGACTTCAGCAACACAAACACGGCCGGTGTTTCATTGTTTACATTCCCGAAAGATGACAGTCAAACTTTACTATTGGCCTGTGGAGAAGTGGGACAACAGAGACTCTTACCAGGAGGACTTTGAGTTGGATACACAGACACGGTACCGTGAGTACTCTTCCAAACATTTGATCGCTTGTAAATAATGTAAATAATTCAATGTATGCACCCTGATGATTATCTTGTGTGATGACTGTATTATGATGATAGTATATATCTGTATCATGAATCAATGGACCCCGACTTAAACAAGTTGAAAAACTTATTCGGGTGTTACCATTTAGTGGTCAATTGTACGGAATATGTACTTCACTGTGCAACCTACTAATAAAAGTCTCAATCAATCAAAAAAGCCCGTACGTGCGTGCCGCTATGTGCATGTCACGTACGTAACTTTGGGGAAATATATGTGCTGTATGAGCTTTGGGGAGGTGAACGGTACTTTGGGCTGTGGGATTGAGTGTGTTGTGCAGGTGTTTGAGTTGTATTGGCGGGTTATATGGACGGGAGGGGGGAGGTGTTTGTTATGCGGGATTAATTTGTGGCATATTAAATATAAGCCTGGTTGTGTTGTGGCTAATAGAGTATATATATGTCTTGTGTTTATTTACCATTTTAGTCATTCCCAGCTGAATATCAGGTCCCACCTGCCTCTCACAGCATCTTCCCTATCTGAATCGCTCCCACTGCCCTCTAGTCCTTCACTCTCACTTTCCTCATCCACGAATCTTTCATCCTCGCTCAAATTAATGGGGAAATCGTCGCTTTCTCGGTCTGAATCGCTCTCGCTGCTGGTGGCCATGATTGTAAACAATGTGCAGATGTGAGGAGTTCCACAACCTGTGACGTCACGCTACTCGTCTGCTACTTCCGGTACAGGCAAGGCTTTTTATATCAGCGACCAAAAGTTGCGAACTTTATCATCGATGTTCTCTACTAAATCCTTTCAGCAAAAATATGGCAATATCGCGAAATGATCAAGTATGACACATAGAATGGACCTGCTATCCCCGTTTAAATAAGAAAATCGCATTTCAGTAGGCCTTTAAATAAGCTCTGCTTCTTTCTACTCCTTTTCCGACATGTGGTAATGAGGAACTAAATATACGACGCATCATATTGCAACTCTGTATTTTTACTGTATGCACGTTTGAAATAAATTAAATACCTACAGTAAGTGGAAAATGGATGACAACTTCCCATGCAGCCTTCACTCACCTGGGAAGACATCCCACATAATTTTAAAATGCTTTTTCAGACATTCTTGGGCAGTGATTTTCAATCTATGGTTCGCGGGCCAAAGAATCACAAACAAAGTGTTAATGTTCAAACTGTGTGCAGTGTTGGATTGGCCAAAACTATTAAATATACTGGTTAAATAAAACCCTCTGCCTTGTTTTAATGAATAGTTAGGTCTACTGCGCTACTTTATTTTAATGTTGGCCATTACATTGGTACTTGGAGAGCCACTTGTTTTCTGAGGTGGTACGTTGGAGAACCACTGTTCTAGGGACTTCATCCAGAGTTTGCATGGAAATTGTTTGGGAATCAAGATTGAAGGTTTTATCCCAACACTCACTTCTTCCTCAGTGTGGTCCAGTAAATAGACACATCCCAGAAGACTGGGAGTGTGTCTCTATCTCACTTTGTCTCCAATTGATTGATAAGAGGTTTTGTTTTCATGACACCTCCCTTTCCCGCTGCTCAATCCCCCACAGTCCTTGAAGCAAAACTAATCCCACCTCAACTCCCGGGATCCCCACCACCACTCCTCTTATTCCATCATTCCTGGAGTGGCACTAATCCTCCATCTCTTCCTTTTCCTTCATGTTTTTTATGATCTGCAGTTACCGGAACCAAACTAATCTCTCTCCCCCCCCCCACTGGTTTTTGCCTCGGACCTCACTGTGTCTCCGAATTCTACCGAGAGCCTAAGCTTTTGATAAAAAAATATATAAAAAAAATGAACGCTGTCACGGATTTGATGCTCATCCCCAGGAACATCTTGGACCAGCGGTGTCCAAAGTCACGCATCCAGCAGCTTGTTTTGTGTTGGCCTGCAGCGTCTTTGGGAAAAAATAAATCATCAGAAGTTTGGACACCCCTATCGGATCCTGTCGAGTGGAAGAAGATGTATGTTCTGCACAGTGGGGATAGAAGAAGCTGCTCGTCGGTTCTGACATGTTTCTGGTTGACACACTCACAAACGTTATTGGGCTGGCTTTGCAGCGTGAGTCCATAGTCCAAAGTCCACAGGGGGAGACGGGAAAGAAAATGGGCTGTCACAGATGCGACAGTAGTTTCGTAACCAGTGCTTGCGGAATTTGTAAGGCATTTTATGTGATTATTTTTTTATTATTCGTATCTATAATTTTTATCCATCCATCCATCCATTTTCTACCGCTTGTCCCTTTTTGGGGTCGCTGGAGCCTCTCTCAGCTGCATTCGGGCGGTAGACGGGGTACACCCTGGACAAGTCGCCACCTCATCGCAGGGCCAACACAGATAGACAGACAACATTCACACTCACATTCAACCATACCACCCACACCTCCCCTCCCCCCAAAAAAAGAAAGAAACACAAAAAAAAACAAAGTAGTATCTACCAATACATCAATTAAATAAACAAAAATAAATAATAATACATTGATAATAATAATAATCAGAAATAAAATACAAAATATATAAACAGATACACACACATACATCTATATATACATATATATACACATATATATATATACATACATACATACCTATACACATATAGGGAGTAATCCTTTTTTTTTAAGCAGTACAATCACTAATTTGAAAAATTAAAGTCAGGCTTATGGGGCGTTACATAGTTCAGTGTTTTTCAACCACTGTGCCGCGGCACACTAGTGTGCCGTGAGATACAGTCTGGTGTGCCGTGGGAGATGATCTAATTTCACCTATTTGGGGTAAAAATATTTTTTGCAAACCAGTAATTATAGTCTGCAAATTATGTGTTGTTGTTGAGTGTCTGTTCTGTCTAAAGCTCGGCAGAGTAACCGTGTAATACTCTTCCATATCAGTAGGTGGTAGCCGGTAGCTAATTGTTTTGTAGATGTCGGAAACAGCGGGAGGCAGCGTGCAGGTAAAAGGGTATTTAATGCTTAAACTAAAAATAAACCAAAGGTGAGTGCCCCTAAGAAAAGGCATTGAAGCTTAGGGAAGGCTATGCAGAACGAAACTAAAACTGAATTGGCTACAAAGTAAACAAAAACAGAATGCTGGACGACAGCAAAGACTTACTGTGGAGCAAAGATGGCGTCCACAATGTACATCCGAACATGACATGACAATCAACAATGTCCCCACGAAGAAGGATAAAGACAACTAAAATATTCTTGATTGCTAAAACAAAGTAAATGCGGGGAGTAGCGTTCAAGGAAGACATGAAACTCCTACAGGAAAATACCGAATAAAGAGAAAAAGCCATCAAAATAGGAGCGCAAGACAACAACTAAAACACTACAGGAAAACACCAACAAACTCCAAATAAGTCACAGCGTGATGTGACAGGTCGTTACAGTACACCTACTTTGAGACAAGAGCGCTAGTGATGCATGGTTGGTTATGGTTTAAAGTCATATCCAACATCTGCGACAACGACTTTTTACTGTCAACTGAGTTTCGTTTTTTAATGATTTCTGCTGGTGGTGTGCCTCCGGATTTTTTCAACGCATAAAATGTGCCTTGGCTCAAAAAAGGTTGAAAAACTCTGACATAGTTGACCCAGTTTTCCCAGTATGAAGTAAATTTCTCCAATTTATAATTAATAAAGGCAGTTATCTTCTCCATTTTATATATGTCCATTGTTGTTCCCATCCATTGCTTCAAAGCTGGGCTCTCCTGGGGAATCCATTTCCTAGTAATGGTCTTTTTACAGGCCACCAGTAGGAGATTCATTAAGTGTTTATCTTTCTTCAGCCAGTCCTGAGGTACATGTCCAAAAAACTAAGTTTCACTTTCGAGGGGTATTTCACGTTTGAAAATATCCTGTATAGCTTGGTGTTTCTCTTTCCAATAGTCCTTTAAGGTGGAGCCGTCCCAGAAAACGTATTCTATTTATTTAAAAAATATATTAAATTCAAAATTTAAGCTGCCTAAATTTCAGGCATATTTTTCAGAGAATTGCAGCAAAATTTAGGATATGTTCATGTTTTTTTTTTTTGGTTTTTTTTTAAAAAGGAAAAAAGGGAGAACAGACGCATTTTGGCTTAATAACTAAATAAAGGTGAAGTTATAACACTGAAACGCCCTCAGGTAGAGGTACTTTAAGACCTGGCTCGCTAGCTAGCAGCTAAAGTCCAGCCGCCGTCGGCTGTGTTTTAGCTACTTCTAAATCACTAATCCTCGTCTCCATGGCGACAAATAAAGTAAGTTTCCTACAAGTATCATCCCTGCAGGACGAGGAATAGCTAAACATGCTTCACTACACACCGTAGCTCACCGGCGTCAAAATGTAAACAAACGCCATATGTGGATCCACACCTGACATCCACTGTAATGATACCAAGTACAGGAGCGTACCGAGTCGATATTAATATGATTACATCGATATTTTTTATCATCACAAAATCTTCTTTTTTTAAAAATGTATATTATGTTTATAAACTCAGTAAATATGTCCCTGGACACATTAGGACTTAAATCATGACCAATGTATGATCCTGTGACTACTTGGATTGACACCCAAATTTGTGGTATCTTCCAAAACTAATGTATAGTATCCAAACAACAGAAGAATAAGTGAATATTACATTTTAACAGAAGTGTAGATAGAACATGTTAAAAGAGAAAGTAAGCAGATATTAACAGTAAATGTGTTACGGCGCATGCGCATACTGTCATTCCCTCCGCTGCTGGAGCAGCAAGAAGCTCCGCTGAGAGAGCAGCCGGACGCAGCCACACGCCTACATGCAATCTGCAATCTGCGCACCTGGATCTGATGAGGCTCAGCAACATAAAGACCAACGCAGCAGACGATCCAGCGCCGGAACGTAGTTCTCTGTTCACAGAAAGCTTTGCGTCTCTGGCTCCTCTCCTGTGTCTGCTCTCCTTATTCCCTCGCTCCTTGTGCTGACTTGTCCCAGTCGTTTCCCTGTTCCCGCAGTATTCTCGGTCGACCTAGAAGTGAGCTGTTCACCTCACTTCTCTGGATCTCCCGTCTGTACCCTGACTGCCTCCCTCGGTCCTCGACTTCCCTCCCTTTGGACCCGGACCTCAAGACGCCTCTCTCCAGCCCCACGGACCTCACGCTTGGATCACGGACCTCTTTCTGCCCAGCCCCTTTGGACTGGTTCGCCTCTACAACCAACACACACTAACAACAAACTCCTGGTAAATACTATCTTGTTCATTCCTGCACATAATCTTGCATGCACACACGTAGTAGCATACACACTCCACTCACTCATCAAAAGCTCAATAAACCCTGTTGAGCGAGACTTCCTGTGTCGTGCCGTCCCCCTTAACATAACAAAATGAACAAGAACATGAATAATTCATTTTCTACCACCTGTCCTTAATAATTTTGACAAAATAATAGAATGGAAAATGACACAATATGTTACTGCATATGTCAGCAGACTAATTAGGAGTCTTTGTTTGTTTACTTACTACTAAAAGACAAGTTATCTTGTTTGTTCACTATTTTATTTAAGACCTGCAATAAGAAACATGCATTTAATGTACCATAAGATTTTTTGTTAAAATAAAGCCAGTAATGACATTTTTTGTGGTGCCCTTTATTTATAAAATTACCAAAATGTACCGAAATTTTTGCTACCGATACCTAACTATTTGTATCGGGACAATATTATTTTATATGCTACATCACCCAGAAGGCTTAACGCCATAGACAGGACTATAATTGTGTCGTTCGAGCTATAAATAGTTCCATAGTATTGTACTTGTTATGTGTTACTGTTCCTGCTTCGTCAACACAAGCAACAAAAAACATTTTTCAAATTCCATTGGTGAAAATGACGTTGCAAAGTTCCGAGGCCGCGCATAATCCGCAGGCATTGGTTGAGTTTGCCCCAGTTGGCACGATTGCGAATTCCTGGAGGGAGCGGTAATTAGCTGCCTGCCCCTTTAAACGCTACACTGTAAAAACATTTTTAAAAAAATCCTATTTTTATGGTTAATTTACTCTAAATTTTTACTGTAATTTTTCTTTTTTTTTTTAAATAGTTTATAAAACTGTACAATTGAAGACATTAATTGTAAATAAACAATCTGTCTGTTATTTTAAGTAATATATATAAGTATATGCCAGTAATGACAAACTATGTATATTTCTTTTTTTTTTTTTACAGAAAAATACCAAATTAAATATACATAGCATTTTCTGTTTTCTTACATTATTCATGTAAAATTACAGTAATTATCTTTCATTAAATATGTAGCTTGTTACATAAAAGTCTATGTCCATACAAACAATCTAACTAGGTATTTTTCTGCCGAACTGTTAGCATCGTCACTTTATTAAAGGTGGTTGATCTTAACAATCCAGAAGAAATCTGTAATATAATGGTATTTTTCTGTGGAACTGCCAGCATTGTCACTTCATTAAAGGTGTTTGATCATAATAATTTGGAAAAACTCTGTAGAATAAAGTAGAGATGTTCGATAATATCGGCCTGCCAATATTATCGGCCGATAAACGCGTTCATATGTAATATCGGAAATGATCGGTATCGGGGTTTTTTTTTATCGGTATCGTTTTTTTTGTTTGTTTGTTTTTTTTTGTTTTTTTTTAATTAAATCAACATAAAAAACAGAAGATACACTTACAATTAGTGCACCAACCCAAAAAACCTTCCTCCCCCATTTACACTCATTCACACAAAAGGGTTGTTTCTTTCTGTTATTAATATTCTGGTTCCTACATTATATCATACTTGCCAACCTTGAGACCTCTGATTTCGGGAGGTGGGGGGAGAGGGGCGTTTTTGAGGGCGGGGGCGTGGTTAAGAGGGGAGGAGTATATTGACAGCTAAAATTCACCAAGTCAAGTATTTCATACATATATATATACATATATATATATATATATATATATATATATATATATATACACACATATATATATATATATATATATATATACACATGTACATATGTATATATACACATGTACATATGTATATATATATATATACACACACATATATATATATATATATATACATACACATATATATATATATATATACATACACATGTACATATGTACATATGTACATATATATATATATATATATATATATATATATATATATATCTACATCCTGAAAATATGCAAACAAAACTGTGTTTAGATAATTGATACTTCAAACTTGCATAAATAAATCTTAAGGAATATAACATAACTTGGCTTCTGAGAGCTTCAAAATGTAATGAATAAAATGCTAAAGTTGTTGATAAACAAGCAATTATTTTAATAATTAAATATGGTCATTTTAAATGAATTATTATGATCATTTAAAATTAATGATTTCAAATATGTTTATTTTAATGTATAATTCTAAAGCTGGATGTAATAAGGAGTCAGAAAAAATACAAATAAAAATTACAATAAATTTTTATGTTTTTAGCAAAATATAGTAAAAATTTATTTTTTTATTTATTTTTTAAATTAATAAATATATTTATTTTTAGGTAAGATAAACATAATAATACAATTTATCTCTAGTCTGGATGATTTAGTTCTTGTCAACCTGTTGTCCTCCCGTCATAAAGAAAAGGCTGTCCTCACTGAGGTCGCATGGAGCTGGAGGGGGCGTGGCCTCCAGCTCCGGCTGAAAATCGGGAGATTTTCGGGAGAATATTTGTCCCGGGAGGTTTTCGGGAGAGGCGCTGAATTTCGGGAGTCTCCCGGAAACTTCAGGAGGGTTAGCAAGTATGCATTATATATCAATATATATCAATACAGTCTGCAAGGGATACAGTCCGTAAGCACACATGATTGCTGGTTCACTAATAGTACTAACCTTTAACAGTTAATTTTACTCATTTTCATTCATTACTAGTTTCTATGTAACTGTTTTTATATTGTTTTACTTTCTTTTTTATTCAAGAAAATGTTTTTAATTTATTTATCTTATTTTATAAAAAAAAATTTTTTAAAGTACCTTATCTTCACCATACCTGGTTGTCCAAATTAGGCATAATAATGTGTTAATTCCACGACTGTATATATCGGTTGATATCGGTATCGGTTGATATCGGTATTGGTAATTAAAGAGTTGGACAATATCAGAATATCGGATATCGGCAAAAGGCCATTATCGGACATCCCTAGAATAAAGGTATGTTTCTGCAGAACTGTTTACATCATCACTTTATTAAAGGTGGTTGATTTTAGTAATTTAGTAAAAATCTGTAAAATTACGATATTTTTCCGCAAAACATTTCATGAAAATTTCTGTAAATATAATGTTTTTTAATCATTATTTGGTTTACAATGTTTTACTTTAATGTTATGGTT
Organism: Nerophis lumbriciformis; assembly: GCF_033978685.3. NCBI lineage: Eukaryota > Metazoa > Chordata > Actinopteri > Syngnathiformes > Syngnathidae > Nerophis > Nerophis lumbriciformis. The sequence goes on along the minus strand of NC_084584.2, from coordinate 20,429,403 downwards.
TTCGTTTGGCAGCCGTAGCTGCCAGTAGATGACCGTTGTTTTTTTTTTTTAAAGGATTTTTTTTGTACAGTGTAGAAAAGATCCCAATTAAGCGATTCTCTTGAAAGCGAGACAGCACGCTGGTGCACGACTTGTCCAGGAGACCGCGGCGAGCTTGACGGCTATTTCCCGCTCCCCCAAAAAAAAGAGAGAAAAGAGGCTAAAAGCACGAACAATGGTGGCTTGTCATGGCAGGAGCAAGCTGTGAAGTGTCGGGAAAGATTACAGTTTTCAAGGCGCACTTTTTAGACGTCCGTCTGGACAACCACTGCTGGCGGATCCATTTTAGGACTCGACATTTGAGATCACAGGTGGGCATTTTGTCGCTCTCCCGAGGGCTCAAACTTTGCCGTCTTTTTCCTCAGCAGCACTCCCGCCGCTAAATGCCGCAATTGTAATTAGTCTCTCGCACATTCGCACTTTCAGGCTCCATCTGTGTCACTCACGGGAGATGTGAAAACACCACACCTCTTCTCCTCCTCGTCCTCCTCTCGCTCACAACAACCCAACACCAGCGCGTAATAATCAACATAATATCTCTTCGTGTCTCTTTCTAATGAATCCAAAGGATGGACACTTTAACAGACTACCGTATTTTCCGCACTATAAGGCGCACCTAAAAACCACAATTTTTCTCAAAAGCTGACAGTGCGCCTTATAACCCGGTGCGCTTTATTACGATTCATTTTCATAAAGTTTCGATCTCGCAACTTCGGTAAACAGCCGCCATCTTTTTTCCCGGTAGAACAGGAAGCGCTTCTTCTTCTACGCAAGCAACCGCCAAGGAAAGCACCCGCCCCCATAGAACAGGAAGCGCTTCTTCTTCTACTGTAAGCAACCACCCGCCCCCGGAAGAAGAAGAAAAAACGCGCGGATATCACCGTACGTTTCATTTCCTGTTTACATCTGTAAAGACCACAAAATGGCTCCTACTACGCGACAAGGATCCGGTTCATAAAAAGACGCAATCTCTCCATCCGCACACGGATTACTACCGTATTTCACAGCAACTGATATTCCTGTGAACCGCACTGTGGAACGGGAGCACGTACGGTGAATATTCGCACCACAGGGAATGAGAAGTCATCCTTCACTGTGGTTCTAGCTTGCCATGCTAACTTCCACCCATGGTGATATTCAAAAGGAAGACCTTGCCAAAAGAGACCTTTCCAGCCGGCGTCATCATAAAAGCTAACTCGAAGGGATGGATGGATGAAGAAAAGATGAGCGAGTGGTTAAGGGAAGTTTACGCGAAGAGGCCGGGTGGCTTTTTTCACACAGCTCCGAAGGCGAACACACCTTCACTAAGACGGGCAGACAGCGCCGGACGACATACGCCAACATCTGCCAGTGGATCGTAAATGCCTGGGCAGATATTTCGGTCACAACTGTGGTCCGAGCTTTCCGGAAGGCAGGATTCACAGAACTGCTGCACAACAACAGCGACACTGAATCCGATGACTTCGACGAGACGGAGCCGGCCATTTTTGGATCCCACGCTTGCGCAACTTTTCAATTCGGACACCGAAGACGAAGAATTCGAAGGATTTACGAATGAAGAATAACTTCAGAAGGTGAGCGCTATGTTTATTTTGTGTGTTGTGACATTAACGTTCGAGCAACATTATGTTGCTATTTATTGCTCTACACCATTTTGAATTTTACTATGTTTGTGATTGCACATTTGCGTACATTTTGGGACAGAGTTGTTAGAACGCTGGTTTTCAATATATTATTAAAGTTTGACTGAACTATCTGACTGTTTTTTTGACATTCACTTTAGCGCAGCGTTTTTTTGACATTCACTTTAGCGCAGCGTAGGCGCGGCTTATAGTCCGGGGCGGCTTATTGGTGGACAAAATTATGAAATATGTAATTCATAGAAGGTGCGGCTAATAATCCGGTGCGCCTTATAGTGCGGAAAATACGGTACCTAGTGTCAAAATATGCGTTTGTAACAGTAGCACCACAGGGTGCCACTTTTCTAGCTAATATATTTTGAATATTTAGCTTGTTTTTCTCACATTAAAATATATATATAAATATTATCAATGTCCTAAAAATTTAAATGTAATCCAAATGCTACGTTTAAAACAGTGGTTCTTAACCTGGGTTCGATGGAACCCTTGGGGTTAGGTGAGTCGGGCTCAGGGGTTCGGCGGAGGTCAAGACACACCCGTGTAAATTCATCGTGTAAATAAAAACTTCTCCCTATCGGCTTATTATGGATACGGCAACAGCTGACTGATTTGCAGGTGTGTAATTTGTTGTGAGTTTATGCACCGTGTTGGTTTTGTTGTTTGAACAAGGTGATGTTCATGCACGGTTCATTTTGTGCACCAGTAATAAAACATGGTAACACTTTAGTATGGGGAACATATTCACCATTAATCAGTTGCTTATTAACATGTTAATTAGTAACATATTGGCTCTTAACTATTAAGTACTTATTAATGCCTTTTTCGGCATGGCCTTATTATAAGCCTAACCCTCTAACCCTGACTCAAATAACTCTAAATTAAGTCTTTGTTACTTAGAATATGTTCCCCTAGATCAGTGGTTCTTAAGGAGGTACGGAACCCCACCAGTTTCATATGCGCATTCACCGAACCCTTCTTTAGTGAAAAATATATTTATTTTTTTTCATATTCAAGACAAAGTTATATGTTTTTGGTAACACTTTAGTATGGGGAACATATTCTAAGTAACAAAGACTAAATTTAGAGTTATTTGGACACTAGGGGAACATATTCTAAGTAACAAAGACTTAATTTAGATTTATTTGGACACTCAGGGAACATATTCTAAGTACCGTATTTTTCGGACTATAAGTCGCAGTTTTTTTTTATAGTGCGACTTATACTCAGGAGCGACTTATGTGTGAAATTATTAACACATTACCGTACAATATCAAATATTATTTAGCTCATTCACGTAAGAGACTAGACGTATAAGATTTAATGGGATTTAGCGATTAGGAGTGACAGATTGTTTGGTAAACGTATAGCATGTTTTATATGTTATAGTTATTTGAATGACTCTTACCATAATATGTTACGTTAACATACCAGGCATTATTTATGCGTCATATAACGTACACTTATTCAGCCTGTTGTTCACTATTCTTTATTTTAAATTGCCTTTCAAATGTCTATTCTTGGTGTTGGGTTTTATCAAATAAATTTCACCAAAAAATGCGACTTATACTCCAAAGCGACTTATATATGTTTTTTTTCTTCTTTATTATGCATTTTCGGCCGGTGCGACTTATACTCCGAAAAATACGGTAACAAAGACTTAATTTAGAGTTATTTGGACACTAGGGGAACATATTCTAAGTAACGAAGACTTAATTAAGAGTTATTTAGACACTCGGGGAACATATTCTAAGTAACAAAGACTAAATCTAGAGTTATTTGGACACGAGGGGAACATATTCTGAGTAACAAAGACTAAATCTAGAGTTATTTGGACACTAGGGGAACATTCTAAGTAACAAAGACTAAATTTAGAGTTATTTGGACACTCGGAGAACATATTTTAAGTAACAAAGACTTAATTTAGAGTTATTTGAACACTCGGGGAACATATTCTAAATAACAAAGACGTAATTTAGAGTTATTTGGACACTAAGGGAACATATTCTAAGTAACAAAGACTTAATTTAGAGTTATTTGGACACTAGGGGAACATATTCTAAGTAACAAAGACTTAATTTAGAGTTATTTGAACACTCGGGGAACATATTCTAAATAACAAAGACGTAATTTAGAGTTATTTGGACACTAAGGGAACATATTCTAAGTAACAAAGACTTAATTTAGAGTTATTTGGACACTAGGGGAACATATTCTAAGTAACAGAGACTTAATTTAGAGTTGTTTGGATACTCGGGGAACATATTCTAAGTAACAAAGACTTAATTTTGAGTTATTTGGACACTAAGGGAACATATTCTAAGTAACACAGGCTTAATTTAGAGTTATTTGGACACTAGGGGAACATATTCTAAGTAACAAAGGCTTAATTTAGAGTTATTTGGACACTAGGGGAACACATTCTAAGTAACAAAGACTACATTTAGAATTATTTGGACACTAGGGGAACATATTCTAAGTAACAAAGACTTAATTTAGAGTTATTTGGACACTAGGGGAAAATATTCTAAGTAACAAAGACTTAATTTAGAGTTATTTGGACACTAAGGGAACACATTCTAAGTAACAAAGACTAAATTTAGAGTTATTTGGACACTAGGGGAACATAATCTAAGTAACGAAGACTAAATTTAGAGTTATTTGGACACTAGGAGAACACATTCTAAGTAACAAAGACTAAATTTAAAGTTATTGGGACACTAGGGGAACATATTCTAAGTAACAAAGACTACATTTAGAGTTATTTGGACACTAGGGGAACATATTCTAAGTAACAGAGACTTAATTTAGAGTTGTTTGGATACTCGGGGAACATATTCTAAGTAACAAAGACTTAATTTTGAGTTATTTGGACACTAAGGGAACATATTCTAAGTAACAAAGACTAAATTTAAAGTTATTTGGACACTAGGGGAACACATTCTAAGTAACAAAGAATAATTTCGCCACACCAAGTGTGTGTGTGACAATCATTGGTACTTTAACTTTAACTTTTAACTTTAAATTTAGAGTTATTTGGACACTAGGGGAACATATTCTAAGTAACAAAGACTTAATTTAGAGTTATTTGGACACTAGGGGAACATATTCTAAGTAACAAAGACTAAATTTAGAGTTATTTGGACACTCGGGGAACATATTTTAAGTAACGAAGACTAAATTTAGAGTTATTTGGACACTCGGGGAACATATTCTAAGTAATAAAGATTTAATTTAGATTTATATGGACACTAGGGGAACATATTCTAAGTAACAAAGACTACATTTAGAGTTATTTGGACACTAGGGGAACATATTCTAAGTAACAGAGACTTAATTTAGAGTTGTTTGGATACTCGGGGAACATATTCTAAGTAACAAAGACTTAATTTTGAGTTATTTGGACACTAAGGGAACATATTCTAAGTAACAAAGACTAAATTTAAAGTTATTTGGACACTAGGGGAACACATTCTAAGTAACAAAGAATAATTTCGCCACACCAAGTGTGTGTGTGACAATCATTGGTACTTTAACTTTAACTTTTAACTTTAAATTTAGAGTTATTTGGACACTAGGGGAACATATTCTAAGTAACAAAGACTTAATTTAGAGTTATTTGGACACTAGGGGAACATATTCTAAGTAACAAAGACTAAATTTAGAGTTATTTGGACACTCGGGGAACATATTTTAAGTAACGAAGACTAAATTTAGAGTTATTTGGACACTCGGGGAACATATTCTAAGTAATAAAGATTTAATTTAGATTTATATGGACACTCGGGGAACATATTCTAAGTAACAAAGACTTAATTTAGAGTTATTTGGACACTAGGGGAACACATTCTAAGTAACAAAGACTACATTTAGAATTATTTGGACACTAGGGGAACATATTCTAAGTAACAAAGACTTAATTTAGAGTTATTTGGACACTAGGGGAAAATATTCTAAGTAACAAAGACTTAATTTAGAGTTATTTGGACACTAAGGGAACACATTCTAAGTAACAAAGACTAAATTTAGAGTTATTTGGACACTAGGGGAACATAATCTAAGTAACGAAGACTAAATTTAGAGTTATTTGGACACTAGGAGAACACATTCTAAGTAACAAAGACTAAATTTAAAGTTATTGGGACACTAGGGGAACATATTCTAAGTAACAAAGACTACATTTAGAGTTATTTGGACACTAGGGGAACATATTCTAAGTAACAGAGACTTAATTTAGAGTTGTTTGGATACTCGGGGAACATATTCTAAGTAACAAAGACTTAATTTTGAGTTATTTGGACACTAAGGGAACATATTCTAAGTAACAAAGACTAAATTTAAAGTTATTTGGACACTAGGGGAACACATTCTAAGTAACAAAGAATAATTTCGCCACACCAAGTGTGTGTGTGACAATCATTGGTACTTTAACTTTAACTTTTAACTTTAAATTTAGAGTTATTTGGACACTAGGGGAACATATTCTAAGTAACAAAGACTTAATTTAGAGTTATTTGGACACTAGGGGAACATATTCTAAGTAACAAAGACTAAATTTAGAGTTATTTGGACACTCGGGGAACATATTTTAAGTAACGAAGACTAAATTTAGAGTTATTTGGACACTCGGGGAACATATTCTGAGTAATAAAGATTTAATTTAGATTTATATGGACACTCGGGGAACATATTCTAAGTAACAAAGACTTAATTTAGAGTTATTTGGACACTAGGGAAACATATTCTAAGTGACAAAGACTAAATTTAGAGTTATTTGGACATTAGGGAAACATATTCTAAGTAACAAAGACTACATTTAGAGTTATTTGGATACTAGGGGAACATATTCTAAGTAACAAAGACTTCATTTAGATTTATTTGGACATTCGGAAAACATATTCTAAGTAACAAAGACTTAATTTAGAGTTACTTGGACACTCGGAGAACATATTCTAAGTAACAAAGACTAAATTTAGAGTTATTTGGACACTAGGGGAACATATTCTAAGTAACAAAGACTTAATTTAGAGTTATTTGGACACTAGGGAAACATATTCTAAGTGACAAAGACTAAATTTAGAGTTATTTGGACATTAGGGAAACATATTCTAAGTAACAAAGACTACATTTAGAGTTATTTGGACACTAGGGGAACATATTCTAAGTAACAAAGACTTAATTTAGATTTATTTGGACATTCGGAAAACATATTCTAAGTAACAAAGACTTAATATAGAGTTACTTGGACACTCGGAGAACATATTCTAAGTAACAAAGACTAAATTTAGAGTTATTTGGACACTAGGGGAACATATTCTAAGTAACAAAGACTTAATTTAGAGTTATTTGGACACATGGGGAACATATTCTAAGTAACAAAGGCTTAATTTAGAGTTATTTGGACACTCGGAGAACACATTCTAAGTAACAAAGACTAAACTTGGAGTTATTTGGACACTAGGGGAACATATTCTAAGTAACAAAGACTTAATTTAGAGTTATTTGGACACTAGGGGAACATATTAAAAGTAACAAAGACTAAATTTAGAGTTATTTGGACACTCGGGGAACATATTTTAAGTAACGAAGACTAAATTTAGAGTTATTTGGACACTAGGGGAACACATTCTAAGTAACAAAGACTTAATTTAGAGTTATTTGGACACTAGGGGAACATATTCTAAGTAACAAAGGCTTAATTTAGAGTTATTTGGACACTCGGGGAACATATTCTAAGTAAAAAAGACTCAATTTAGAGTTATTTGGATGCTAGGGGAACATATTCTAAGTGACAAAGACTTAACTTAGAGTTATTTGGACACTAGGGTAACATATTCTAAGTAACAAAGACTTAATTTAGAGTTATTTGGACATTAGGGGAACATATTCTAAGTAACAAAGACTAAATTTAGAGTTATTTGGACACTAGGGGAACATATTCTAAGTGACAAAGACTTAACTTAGAGTTATTTGGACACTCGGTGAACATATTTTAAGTAACGAAGACTAAATTTAGAGTTATTTGGACACTCGGGGAACATATTCTAAGTAACAAAGGCTTAATTTAGAGTTATTTGGACACTAGGGGAACATATTCCAAGTAACAAAGACTTAATTTAGAGTTATTTGGACACTCGGGGAACATATTTTAAGTAACAAAGACTTAACTTAGAGTTATTTGGACACTAGGGGAACATATTCTAAGTGACAAAGACTTAACTAAGAGTTATTTGGACACTCAGAGAACATATTTTAAGTAACGAAGACTAAATTTAGAGTTATTTGGACACTAGGGGAACACATTCTAAGTAACAAAGACTAAATTTAGAGTTATTTGGACACTAGGGGAACACATTCTAAGTAACAAAGACTAAATTTAGAGTTATTTGGACACTAGGGGAACATGTTTTATGTAACAAAGGCTTAATTTAGAGTTAATTGGACACTAGGGGAACATAATCTAAGTAACAAAGACTAAATTTAGAGTTATTTGGACACTAGGGGAACATATTCTAAGTAACAAAGACTTAATTTAGTTTTATTTGGACACTCTGGGAACATATTCTAAGTAACAAAGACTAAATTTAGAGTTCTTTGGACACTCGGGTAACATATTTTTAGTAACGAAGACTAAATTTAGAGTTATTTGGACACTAGGGGAACACATTTTAAGTAACAAAGACTAAATTTAGAGTTATTTGGACACTAGGGGAACATATTCTAAGTAACAAAGACTAAATTTAGAGTTATTTGGACACTAGGGGAACATATTCTAAGTAACAAAGACTAAATTTAGAGTTATTTGGACACTAGGGGGACATATTCTAAGTAACAAAGACTTCATTTAGATTTATTTGGACACTCTGGGAACATATTCTAAGTAACAAAGGCTTAATTTAGAGTTATTTGGACACTAGGGGAACATATTCTTAGTAACAAACATTTAATTTAGAGTTATTTGGACACTAGGGGAACATATTCTAAGTAACAAAGACTAAATTTAGAGTTATTTGGACACTAGGGGGACATATTCTAAGTAACAAAGACTTAATTTAGATTTATTTGGACACTCTCGGAACATATTCTAAGTAACAAAGGCTTAATTTAGTTATTTGGACACTAGGGGAACATATTCTAAGTAACAAACACTTAATTTAGATTTATTTGGACACTCGGGGAACATATTTTAAGTAACAAAGGCTTAATTTAGAGTTATTTGGACACTCGGGGAACATATTTTAAGTAACGAAGACTACATTTAGAGTTATTTGGACACTAGGGGAACACATTTTAAGTAACAAAGACTAAATTTAGAGTTATTTGGACACTAGGGGAACATATTCTAAGTAACAAAGACTTAATTTAGATTTATTTGGACACTCTGGGAACATATTCTAAGTAACAAAGGCTTAATTTAGAGTTATTTGGACACTCAGGGAACATATTCTAAGTAACAAAGACTTAATTTAGATTTATTTGGACACTCGGGGAACATATTCTAAGTAACAAAGACTTAATTTAGAGTTATGTGGACACTAGGGGAACATATTCTAAGTAACAAAGACTTCATTTAGAGTTATTTGGACACTCGGGGAACATATTCTAAGTAACAAAGACTACATTTAGAGTTATTTGGACAGTAGAGGAACATATTCTAAGTAACAAAGACTTCATTTAGAGTTATTTGGACACTAGGGGAACATATTCTAAGTAACAAAGGCTTAATTTAGAGTTATTTGAACACTACGGGAACATATTCTAAGTAAAAAAAAAAGGCTTATTTTAGAGTTATTTGGACACTAGGGGAACATTGTCTAAGTAATAAAGAGTTATTTGGTTAGGGTTAGTGTCAGGATTAGAGGGTCAGGGTTATAATAAGGCCATGGATTTAATAAGTACTTAATAATGACTAGTTGGGAGCCAATATGTTACTAATTTGCATGTTAATAAGCATCTAATTAATGGTGAATATGTTCCCCATACTAAAGTGTTACCATGTTTTATTACTGGTGCACAAAATGAACCGTGCATGAACATCACCTTGTTCAAAGAACAAAACCAACACAGTGCATAAACTCACAACAAATTACACACCTGCAAACCAGTCAGCTGTTGCCGTATTCGTAATACACCGATAGGGAGAAGTTTGTATTTACACGATGAGTCAGGTGTGTTTTGACCTCCGCCGTTCCCCTGAGCCCGACTCACCGAACCCCTAGGGTTTGATCGAACCCCGGTTAAGAACCACTGCCCTAGTGTCCAAAAAACTCTAAATTATGTCTTTGTTACTTAGAATATGTTCCCCATACTAAAGTTTTACCAAAAACATATAACTTTGTCTTGAATTTGAAAAAAAAAACATTTTATTTTTCTATAAAGAAGGGTTCGGTGAATGTGCATATGAAACTGGTGGGGTTCAAGGTTAAGAACCACTGGTTTAAATGTTGACTCAAATTTTAAATCCAAATGTTAAATCTAAATAATTGTTTAATCTAAATGTTGAATCTGAATGTAATTGTTAATTCCAATTGTTCTATATAAATGTTAAATGTAAATATTAATTGTAAAAAATGTCCACATTTTGTATATAGATACAAATGTTAAATCTAAGTACAAATGGTTAAATATACATATACAAAACCCAAAACCAGTGAAGTTGGCACGTTGTGTAAATGGTAAATAAAAACAGAATACAATGATTTGCAAATCCTTTTCAACTTATATTCAATTGAATAGTCTTCAAAGACAAGATACTTAACGTTCAAACTGGAAAACGTTGTTATTTTTTGCAAATATTAGCTCCTTTGGAATTTGATGCCTGCAACATGTTTCAAAAAAGCTGGCACAAGTGGCAAAAAAAAGACTGAGAAAGTTGAGGAATGCTCGTCAAACATTTATTTGGAACATCCCACGGGTGAACAGGCTAATTGGGAACAGGTGGGTGCCATGATTGGGTGTAAAAGCGGCTTCTATGAAATGCTCAGTCATTCACAAACAAGGATGGGGCGAGGGTCACCACTTTGTCAACAAATGCGTGGGCAAATTGTTTAAGAACAACCTTTCTCAGGAATTTAGGGATTTCACCATCTACGGTCCGTTATATCATCAAAAGGTTCCGAGAATCTGGAGAAATCACTGCACGTAAGTAGCAAGGCTGAAAACCAACATTGAATGCCCGTGACCTTCGATCCCTCAGGCGGTACTGCATCAAAAACCGACATCTGTGTGTAAAGGATATCACCACACGGGCTCCGGTACACTCCAGAAAACTACTGTCAGTAACTACAGTTGGTCGCTACATCTTTAAGTGCAACTTAAAACTCTACTATGCAAAGCTAAAACCATTTATCAACAACACCCAGAAACGCAGCCGCCTTCGCTGGGCCTGAGCTCATCTAAGATGGACTGATGCAAAGTGGAAAAGTGTTCTGCGGTCTGACGAGTCCACATTTCAAATTGTTTTTGGAAACTGTGGACGTCGTGTCCTCCGGAACAAAGAGGAAATTAACCATCCCGATTGTTATAGGCGCAAAGTTCAAAAGCCGGCATGTGTGATGGTATGGGGGTGTTAGTAACTTACACATCTGTGAAGGCACCATTAATGCTGAAAGGTACATACAGGTTTTGGAGCAACATATGTTGCCATCTAAGCAACATTACCATGGACGCACCTGCTTATTTCAGCAAGACAATGCCAAGCCACGTGTTACATTAACGTGGCTTCATAGTAAAGGAGTGCGGGTACTAGACTGGCCTGCCTGTAGTCCAGACCTGTCTCCCATTGAAAATGTGTGGCACAATATGAAGCCTAGAATACGACAAAGGAGACCCCCGGACTGTTGAACAACTTAAGCTGTACATCAAGCAAGAATGGGAAAGAATTCCACCTGAAAAGCTTCAAAAATTGGTCTCCTCAGTTCCCAAATGTTTACTGAGTGTTGTTAAAAGGAAAGGCCATGTACACAGTGTTAAAAATGCCCCTGTGCCAACTTTTTTGCAATGTGTTGCTGCCATTAAATTCTACGTTAATGATTTGCAAAAAAAAAAAAATAGGTTTCTCAGTTCGAACATTAAATATCTTGTCTTTGCAGTTTATCCAATTGAATATAAGATGAAAAGGATTAGCAAATCATTGTTTTCTGTTTTTATTTACGATTTACACAACGTGCCAACTTCACTGGTTTGGGGTTTGTATATACAAATGTTAAATCTAAGTATAAATGGTTAAATATAGATATACATGTGAAATCAAAACATTAACGTTAAATATAATTGTTAAATCTGAATCAAAATGTTACATTATATATATTTCTTAAATCCAAATGTGAAATCTAAATGTTACAATATTTCTTAATATAAATATTTAATATAAATATAAAACTAAATTTAATATAAATATTTAATATAAATGATTAATCTTAATGTTAGGAATAAATATTAAATATAAACGTTCAATTTAAATGTTGAATTTAAATTTAACTGTTAAATCTAAATGTTTAATATAAATGTTAAAACTAATTATCAAACCTAAATGTCAAATGCAAATGTTAAATAAAATATGTTACGTCAAAATATTAAATACAGATAAAAATGTTAAATGTAAGTATAGATGGTAAATTAAACATAAATTTGAAATTGAAACATACTGTAAATGTTAAATACAAATGTTAAATCTGAATCAAAATGTTAAATTTAAATCTAAATGTTGTAAAAGCCGAATATTAGAATTTAGCAGTTTCGAACACAACAATATCAGTAGAAAAATGACATGTACAAATATTCAAAACTTTTTTTTTATAATGTTTTTGAAATATTTTTAATCAATTGTGTCTATTAAGAAAGGAAAATAATAAACAATAGATTACCAACCAAAAAGAAAAATTATACCTAAGGAAGAAATGTTTGTTAAATGCATCAAAGGGATGTACAGTAGGTTTTTGTCAGGTCGATACCGATCATTTTTATGCTTCTCAAGACTGGCATTGATAACTTATTGCCCTATTATTAAACAATTAAATTTGTATTGACACACAAAAAAGTACCGAAATGGGTACTCCCAGGTATCGAGAATTGATATCAGTTCAAATGTGAAAAGTAGCCATCATAACCTGGAGGTAAAACAGAGTCAAACAAAGGTGGATTTGACAGAATGTACCTGTAAATGTGTCCTGACAAAGGTAAATGTCAACAAAAATGGTAAATAGCAACAACCAGCACCATCATTTTCATGATGAAATCACAGATTGCTTTAGCCCTCGTGTCGTCTCTGGGAAACGTTTTGCACTTTTACATCGCTGCGGCAAAAGCAACAACCCCCAAGGAACATTTTACATTACCAAACATCTTTGACAATCAAAGCATGATCCACATTTTGTGTTATTTTTGCGTGAAAATGGTATTGAAACATGGTGTAGCTCCTCCTCTGAATGCAAGTGCTCCTATAGCAGGAATACAAATTCTGCATTTCTACAAAATACAAAATCTGGCAAGACACCAACGCGCTGCAGGTATTTATTTTTCTTTTTTTTTTAGTTTAAAGCATGCTTGTCCTTTTTGTGTTGAGCTGTTCTAAAAAAAAAACATTATGTTTAAAATAAATTCCTTTAAAGCCAATTAATTGTCCACTCATGGTGTCAACACTTGAAAAACACCCTTTAATGATAAAAAATTATATCTATTTGCGATTAATCATGATTCATTTGGAGTCAATTATGAACAAAATGTGATTATTTGCGATTAAATTATTAATTTGTTTGACAGCCCTAATTATGACAAGTTCTCACTCATATTTCCGAAATGCCATTGAATGCACCATGGCGTGTAGCCTAGAGTATTGCTGTGTGTAAGGCTAGACAAGGCGGCCATTGCTATTGTTTTAAGACACGCTTGAGAAACAAGAATAGATAGAACAGTGATTCTCAAACTGTGGTACGCAGGCTCCATTAAGTGGTATGCCAAAGAATGGTTAAAGAACAGTGTTTTATTTTCACTATATTCAAACACAGTGTTACTGTTCAAACTGCGTGTAAAGTTAAAGTGGCCAAAAATATAAATATGCTTGTTAAAAAATAACCTCTGTCTTGTTTTTGATTAATACTTTGGCCTATAACGCCACTGTATTTTAGTGTTGGTTAATATAGTGAATCTTATCTCAGTTACACTACAGCTTATATTTACTCAATTGTTAATTGTGTCATTTAGCACACTGTAGAGTACATCCTTGAAACACATCATGGCAATCATTTTGCTCGATAAAATACTTTCCTTCTCACTTCTGAAATGAAAGCTCCACGGGCATTACATGTGTTCCTTAAGTGATAATTGTTCAGTTTAAAGGTTAGCGGTTCTGAAATGTAGCCAAGGGAGTTTGGTTTTGGTTTTTTCCATATATAAAATTGCATTGTGTTTTTTTATTGCAATGTTGCTAAAATAGGATACAAACATAAAGTACACACTCTTTCTCTTATGAACTATTTTCACCCCAATGACTCCCATTTTAACTGCTATTTATAACAGACTGCAATCCTAGTACATTACTCTTTTTTTCAATGAAAATCTATTTAATCTAATTCTTGCCAATTGAAAAACAAGGAAATATTGTTTTGGTGTAAGTGCACCCTGTAATCACCAAATGGCACCAGAAAACCATGAGTCTGATTTTCAGAGCTTTGATGAGAGTAATCTTATAAAACATAATACACAAATATATATATCAAAGTCAATGTTGTCATGAATTATCGACCCATTCAAGGCTGAAATTACACAACCTCAAATATTCCACGCTTCACTGTATTTTTTTTAGAAATATTTTGCATTTTCACGTAAAAAAAATATAACAGTTGTTGTTTTTGACAAAAAGACAATAAAAATAATAAAAAGCTAGATCTGAAGTTGTTAAAAGATTCCAAGATTAAAAAAAAAATATATATATACATAATAAATAAATGAAAACGTTTATTTCTGACTTATGACACTTTTATAAGCTCACCCCTTTTGGACCCTAAGAGTAAGTGTGTAAAGTCAATCTAAAGTTTGCACAAAGCACAATTTTTTTCCAAATGCTAAAAAACTATCATTCATCTAGGCCAGGGATGTCAAACTCAAATACAGAGTGGGCCAAAATGTAAAACTGAACAAAGCCGCGGGCCAAGGTTGAACAAATTAACCTTTTAATAGGGACCCAAACAAGTTTTGCATTGAATATTGAACAAGCAAGGCTTATATAACTTTATAGTGACATGCAAAATCGAGTTTCAAATAATAATAATAATAATTTAAAAAATATCAATGGCATATCAAATAAAATTTAAATTAAAAAAATAATGCCTCTTTTCTATTTGCAGCCTTCTGAGGTAAATATCAACATTAACTTTTTCCACAGGCTAATACATTTGAAAATAAAATAACAATGAATAAAACAACCATTCAGGACTTTAAACTGCTCAGTTTGCAACACACTGATCTAATCTGATGTGCCCAAGCCAGATACCTGCCATCTTTTCTTGGATGCTAGTTCATTAATGTCGGGGATCAGGCTTTGAGCTGAGGCAACCTTCATTATCCAACCAAGGTGTTCATCAGTCATTATATCTCCTAGTCCACCCGGACCACAGTCTTGGGGGCGTGCCTTAAAGGCACTGCCTTTAACATCCTCTATGAGCTGTCGTCACGTCCGCTTTTCATCCATTCTAACAACGTGCCGGCCCTGTTACAAGATATGTGCAGCTTCTGTATGAACACACGCGTGAATGCAAACGCATACTTGATCAACAGCGATACAGGTTACACTGAGGGTGCCCGTATAAACAACTTTAACACTGTTACAAATATGCGCCACACTGTGAACCCACACCAAACAGCAGCACTAACTCTTCCGGGACGCTACAATATACACCCCCGCTACCACCAAACACCCCCCGCCCCCCACACCACCACCACCTTGTAGCGTCCTGGAAGAGCTAGTGCTGCAAAGGGTTCTGGGTATTTGTTCTGTTGTGTTTATATTGTGTTAAGGTGCGGATGTTCTCCCGAAATGTGTTTGTCATTCTTGTTTGGTGTGGGTTCACAGTGTGGCGTATATTTCTAACAAAACTTAAAGTTGTTTATACGGCCACCCTCAGTGTAACTTGTATCGCTGTTGATCATTCACTTGTGTGTGCGTGCAGAAGCCGCACATATGTGACTCGGCCAGCACACTTGGACTGGATGAAAAGCGGACGTGACGATTTTCCGGAGGGGCAGTGAAATCTGGGACTCTCCCGGGAGGGTTGGCAAGTATGAGAATTAACGGTGAATGCGGTTACCGCCACTGAATATAATCGGCGGGCCAGCTCTAGTGTTAATTTCATATCGCCTCAAGGGCCAAGTGAAATTACACGGTGGGCCAAATTTGGCCCGCGGGCCAGAGTTTGACACCCATGATCTAGGCTCTCTTCCTCAATCCTAAATCGGCCCCTGGTTACAGATATAAAAAAAAAGTTGCAGACTTTTAAAAAAAAAAAATGGAATTAATCAATCAATCAATCAAACTTTGTTTATAAAGTCCTTTCATACATAAAAGAAATGCAACGCAAAGTGCTTTACAAAGTGAAAAACAATAGCCCGGTGACCCATATCCCCCATTATCACATACCTACGCACGGACACAGATACAAAACACACACACACAACATACACATATATGCAACTATATAGACAAATTGATTGCATGGCTGAGTACAGAGGAGCCATGTGAGTAAACACTATCACAGGAGCCATCTGCACCAGGAAGTCATCAGACCATGGCCACCGGGACGCTGACACAAAAGCGCCCCCACAAGCACGGCCGATAACCCCTGAGGCACATGGCTCATCTGAGGAACGTTGGAAAATAAAAATAATAAAACTTGTAAAATAGTAAGAACCATGAGTAGAGATAAAGAATAAAATACAAATAAGGCATATAAAGATTAATATAATTTTTTTTTAAATAAACAATTATAATAATAATAATATACGGTAAATAAATAGAACAAAATAAAATCTTGCATAACTAATAGGATAAAAAGTAAAATACAAATGACCAATGTAATACAAATGTAATGTGCATTGCCGGCCACTAGAAATAATCACACTATCGCATCATAATAGTAATAACAAAATAATTATTTAACAAAATAATCTATTAAATAATAATTGTGATTATTAAGAAATGGTTACATTTACAAAGTTACATTTTTGTTTAAGGT